>NC_056737.1:1369253306-1369343654 GCF_019279795.1 Protopterus annectens
GGGATATATTCTGGGGGCACCAGATTGTTTAGGCCAACACATACCCATGGTCAGTGCAGGTTTAGAACATTCATTATTTTCCTAGCTGAGAGCCTATACCTTTAGAACTTTAGTTGTTATTCTGTTTCTTGTACGAATTATGCATTTTCTGTCCTGACATGACTGCTTTAGGCAACTGTTACATGCAGTATGGTACATAGTTATTTCCTACAATCACAGGACATTTGGCATTGTATCATTGTCGGTCAGGACACACCTACCCACACAGTGACTGTCCCTCACACAGTGGATCAGGGGGTATCCTGTTTACATCAGTGCCTTCATCACCCTATTTCCAAGTGCCACTATGCAAATGTGTACAATATATTCTCTCGATTATTCATGTGGGGACACGTGCATCACGGGCAGGTGTTTGATCCTGGGTAGTAGGTTCTGCATGACTGTCTAGGGCTGGACAGTCTCATGCACCACTACTGTACATTCAAACTTGTGTCCAGATGTCTACATGACTGGACATCATGTCTTGATACCCATTCTGATCTTTACACAAGTTACTTATCCCATGAGGGATATCCAAAAATTTAACAAGACCAATACTGACCATTATTTTGGCTTTACAAAAATGTGTTGGGGGTTTTACATGCAAGGGATACATAGTTTGCAATCCTGAAACTGCCTAGGTTGACACTGCCTACTACATATGAGTAGTGGTCACTATGTGTAGATGTGGCTGCACCAAGCTGGTAGGCCAAGTATGGCTGGATTTGGTGGACGTTCAGGTATGGGGGCAGGTTGTGTGCTGTGGAGGGGATGATGGGTATTCCATTATGCATCCAGGTGTGTTGCATTTGAATGGGCTGGTTCCATCAGGGCCAATCTGTGGGTACGTGCCGGTGACATTTCTGTACATTTGGATCGCACATTTTAATATTCATATGTTTGTGGGATTGTGTTCTACAGTATGGCCTGTCAGGTTGTACTGCAGATGTGTATACATGTTCTTTGTGTTTCTTTCTGATTCACCCACTGCTCCCTCATACACATCCAGTTCACCTATTCTGCATACAACACAGTCTCGCCTTTGAGGATTATACCATTACCCATCTCCCCCACACACATATTCCTAACACTCCATCCATCACTGCTTTGGTTGATGGCCCATGACACGGTCAAGGTAACACATTGCATACACTACATATGTCAGGTACCTGTATGGTTGTGTGGACTACCCTGGCATGTTTCACCTTCCACATGCTATACATCATGCACATATGTACATGCCCATACTTAACTTTCCTGACATGGTTGGTACACCCAAGTAATACCCATTCAACTGTGACACATCCTGACAAGTATGGCTTGGACCGCATATGTGTGGAATTTGGCCGACTGCTCTGATCATTGGTAGGGTGCCACATTTTCCTATGTCCAGGATGGGATATATTCCAGACACATATCTAATTGTACTGGACACCACATACCCACAGTCAACGCTACAGATAATACTGTTCCTTTAAGCCTCCATGCTGCCTTATTGTTGTAGCAGTTTATATGCTCCTTCTCTTTCGTTTTCTTGCTTATTCTATTTCATGTCACATATGGTATGTTAAATAAGGCCATACCTATTGTATGTGACTATTACATGCATTGTGGGATATAATTCTGTCATACGGTCGCTAGATATTTACATTTATCATGGTTTTGTTATGGACACATCTGCCCAGCTATGTACTCTCCCTCACAATGTGGGACAGCTGGTGACCCTGATCATTGGGCTGGACGTAGCTATTGGCGGCGCGCTAACATGATGCATTTCACTTCCAATTGGTATAACTATCTACACTGCGTTGGACTACGGGCACACGGTTTTCAATGTCATTTGTTCGTGGGATGGGGACCCGTTATTCCCTACCATGCATTTGTGTTTGCGTCTTCATCTTGTGTTCGCAGGGACTGTCTTGCATGCTTTGCATACGTTTCAGTATCCACGGACACTGACAGATGTGATTACTATTGCATGCAAATTGTTATATGCAAGCATTTTAGGTTGCACGTCGACAGCTGACATTTCCACGCCTCCGTGCGGCACTTAGACGCACCCTATGCATTTGCACTTGTTTCCTATGCATGTGGCTGTGGCAGTAGCGCACATTCATTAATATGCATTTGGCGCTAATGCGCCATCTTCACGCCACACGGTCAGCATAAGCCTAATGTCGGCCTTGTGCCGAGCTTCATGAACCCTGGGGTTAACTTTAATGAAGATACTTTTTCTTGTAAAACGAGCAATTTTGATGATCATTTTGGTGGATTTAGTGATAAACTACATTTATTTAAGGCTAACCAATTAGAAATTGATTATTTAAGAGAGTGTGTACAAGTCAACAGAGTCCCGAAGGGACTACGGATATTCAAATTTCCTAACAATGTAAAACCGGATAGTAATTTATACCAGCAGTTGTGTGAGGTGTTTAATAGAACTGGTATTGAAGTAATGAACTTAATGATACAGGACTATGAAGCCCGGAGTGAGGTTCTTTTAAAAGAACTTAACTATGTACATCAGAAATTATTAAATGACCAATTAAATGGAAGAGAGAAAACCAAATATGAGAATGTATTCAGAGAGGTTGATCATCATTGTGAAAAGATTATTGAAAGGAAATTAAGAAAATTGGAGAGAGATCTATTAGAGTACCGGGAAGGAAGGGCCTATCCATTGATTAACACACACTATTCTTTTAGTAACAAAGATAAAGTGTTTATTAATGGGAAAGAGGATGGATATTCCAACAATGACCATATTAATGACCCTTCTGGGGGACCTCCTACACTAAGAAAAAGGGAAATGTTAGCTGAAAAGGAAAGGAAACACTCAGCACAGGATTTTCAGTATCAGAGGGGGGGGGGGGATTCAGAGGGAGGGGATGGAATTATGGTCGAAATTAAACAACCTAATTCACCCAATGTTTGAAGAGTATGTGGTTAATGAAACAAGAGATGAATTTGAACATCAGACTACAGTTTGTTAAAGAGGGATTTTTATTATATTCAATTTTACGGATATTAATATTTCGGACAAACACTTTAACCTGTTCACAAAAGGGTTTCATTTTGTTCCCTCACGTCCAGGAGTTTTGGTAAACACAATTATTGATTTGAAACTTTTTATTACACAGTTGAATTTTAACATATTATTTAGAAGTCAGGAACAACCCAAACTGGACCTTTCGAGGGCTAGTACTTTCAACCCCCCCCCTATCCATCCATTTTTGAAAATATTTGAAAAATTGGTTGAGAAGGAAATTAGGCATCTTAATTACAAGGAAGTTAGGAGTGACAACTTTTCTGAAACTGACAAAAAAGTTTTATTGTCTTTAAACGAACAAAAATGTAGGGTAATGAAACCAGATAGGGGAGGGTGGTGTGGTTTTAATGTACAACGTTGATTATGACATTTATATGCAGAATATTTTGCAGGACACGGACCACTATGAATTAGTTTTCCGAAACAAGATCAACATAGCTTATGCCAAGATTAAATATTACTTGTTTGATCATCTAATGCAAGGGGGCATAAATGAAAAGCTATATAATTTTTTATATGTTGATAAACCAAAAATACCTACAATTTTTGGCATCCCTAAGACACATAAAGGGATTGAAAACATCAAATTTAGACCTATAGTGGCAGGTGCAGGGAGTATAACTGAACCCTTGGCCATTTATGTTGACTCGAAGGTTAAAAAGTTTATAGCTTCAATACGGCACATTTGTAAGGACTCATGGGAGTTTTTGAAGGGAACAAAGAAAGAATTATTCAGCAGGGATTTGCTTATGGTTACGATTGATGTTATTGAATTGTTTCCGAGTATTCCAGATCAGGGGAGTTTGGAATGGTTTTTGGAAATTCTTACTGAATCTGGGTTGGATAACAACACCATTAATTTAGTAACTGAATTTACTGAAATTGTTCTTAAGAACAATTTTCTATATTTTAATGGAGAATATTACCATCAAAAGAAGGGTGTTGCTATGGGGGTATCTTATGCCCCATTATACGCTAATTGTGTGTTATACTACTGGGAAAGAAAATTCATATTACAAACGGAGTGGACGAAACACATTATTAAGTACACCAGATCTTTAGACATTTGTTTGTTGTGGAGAGGGTTAAAAGAAGAACTCAATGAATTTTTTAATTACATCAATGAATCAACCGAATTTTTGAAATTTACTATGAACATGAAGGAAGGTAGTTTCGAATATTTAGATGTTACACTGTACAAGGACTATGAGAACAATTGTTTTCAGTCAAAAATATTTAGGAAAAAGACATTTTCAAATACTTATTTGCATTTCGACAGTGGACATTCCTTCTATCAAAAAAGGGGTATAGTGAAAGGCCAGTTGATTAGGGCTTCAAGAATGACAAGTACGAGGGATGAATTCTGAAGGAGGTGGATTTTATTAAGATTCCCTTCTTAGAGAGGGGTTACCCTGAGGAGTTGATTGGAAATATATTCAAGGAAGTTATGGAGAATAGGAATAAAAAATGTTTCCCTTTACTAGGGAGTGGAACTGGTGATTTGGATAAAGGTTCTTTAAAAACTATTTCCAAGGAAGGTGCCTTTGTGCACACCTTCTTGGGGACTTCATCAGAAGTAGAAAGGATTATTGTTAAATACTGGCCTGTCTTAAAGGTAAACAAGGACATTTCTGATTTTTTTACCTATTCAACCCCACTTTATTAGGAGGAGAGATATGAATCTCAAGGACTATATGGAGAGAGGGGTAGTAAAGTTGAGTGGGCAGGCCAGGAAGAAGAAAGGTACTTACAAGTGTGGAACATGCCACCAATGCTCTTACATGTCCAATCAGGGTTCCCTGTACATTCCGTCTAGGAAATTTAACATTCAATCCTCCCAATGCTTTAATTGTAAGTCTAAGGGAGTAGTTTACTTGGGCATGTGCATGGAGTGCACAAGGTTTTACATAGGGAAAACAGAAAGGCATTTAAACAAGAGGGTTTATGAACATTTATACAAAGTTAGCAAAGGGAAGGAAACTAATGCCTTTTACAAACATTCCCTAAATTGTAATAATATGGATACAAAGTTTTTTGTACTTGAGCAGGTTTGCACAGACCCTCGGGGTGGTAGTTGGGAACCCAAATTGGGATATAGGGAGTTGCTTTGGCAACTTAAATTAGATGCTGGAAGAGCCCCGGGATTAAACGATAATATTAATATTGGCAGTGTTTTAAAACTAAGAGCTACCAGACTATGACTAGAAATGTGAATTGTAATCATTATTAATGTGGACTGTTTCTTGTTGTACGAACTACACATTTTCCTCACATCATGCATTTATTTGTATTTTGTGGCTGTTATGATGTTTTTCATTACTTAGAATTTAATGTTTTTTAACTTAGTAGACCAGGTCTCATTTAAATTAGGATTGCATTGTGTTTTTGAATAACTGAATTAATTTTGGGGAGGGGCTGTCACATGATGTAATTTATGTTATTTAAGAGGAGAAATTACAATGTTCAGAGTTCTAAAGAAGCCTGGTATTTGGACTAGGTGAAAGCGCTTAACTCTACTCTGTTGTTTTTAATCGTTTGAGGTAGAATTTTGTTAAAGAAGTTCTTTCAGTACTACTGAGTGGAGATTGTTTGTGATCCTTCCTTTGGTAGGGTAGTTCTTGGCTTATCGTTCCTTTACTTTATTATTTTGTATTTATCTGTGATTCCATTCAGATTTAAAGACATTACAGAAGCATTATTTTCTTATATAGTTACTATTGCCACCTTTTGTGTATAATTGCTTTTTTGTTAAATGTCTAGTTCCAACTTTTATGTCACATGCATATTGTTGCTCGTCCTTGGATTTAAGTCAAGAGAAACAGGTTGGGTAGTTTGTTTGTATGCTTTATTACATAGAAACACATTAAGATGGATAGCAGAAATAGAAAGTATAAATGAACCAAGCTGGTGAATGAAAGTGCTTAACTGTATTAATTTTTGTTACTTTTAATAAATGTTCATTCTGGAATGCCCTGTGTTCTGGAGGCCATGCAATCTTTTATTTGATTCTTAGTAAATGGTATTGCATGGATTACAACTGTTGTAAGGAGTTTTTAACTGACAGACTACACAGACATGCATACTTACATCTCAACAGCTTAACAAAAATTGGCAGCCAGGTTTGCACGTGCTCAGTATTTATACACATGTGCAATCCCATGGAAAGCTTCTTAAAGGTATACACTCATATTGATCTACACATATACTGTTTGGCAGGTTGGTCTTTTATACAGTTCTTTCTTGTCATATCCATTTGAGCCTATGTGACATTTTACAAAACTTTTTGTGTTATTGAAAGCCCTCGAACAAAAAAAACCCAACCCTCCAATACCCCCCTAAAACCTAGTAACTTAATAATAACACACAAAACTATGTACATCTACAACTATTGAAGTTTTATCTTCCTAATAAGAACAAAAGTTCTACATTGATAGCCACACCCACAGGCTAAAGATATCCAAAAAGAAAGGTTATTCATGCAAAGATGCATGGCACAGTATGTGCTTTTAGTAAGTGCTGGCTGGTTTTGTCTTATCTTTGCAGCTATTGCAGCTGAGAAAACACTTCAATGCTTTCAGTAAGCACTTTTTCCAAGCCATTTCCCTTTATCAGCTTGTCTTTTGATGACATGCAAACCAGACACAAAATTGCTAAGGATATCTTGTCAACCAGAAAAAAGCCTTATAATATTCAATATTCTTTTTCATTTCCGTGCCTTATATTAAACTTGTTTCTGGATAAAGCCAAGGGCCTTAACCCAGTCATTTCCCTATGAAAGCATGAGAAAAAGCACACTTTTTTATTTTGTCATACTCCCTTAACCAGACCTTTCCTCTCTCACCTTTTATGTCTACATTGCAGTGCCTACATTTCTTAAAACTGAATAAGGCAAAAGAGAGAAGGGAGAAAAAAGCACCTGTTAATATTAGTATCCCCATTACATTAAAAAAAAAACAGAAAACTTTACTTCAAAACTTGCAAAGAATGTCATACAACATTTATATAGTACCATTAAGAAAAAAAAATGTTTTGCTTACAGTTAACTTTCTCCCTCCTCTGACCCTCTCTGAAGTAGTTCTCCAAAGAATAATGTCATGAAGTAGAGCATATGCTTTAGAGTCCCCCACAAGTTTAACAAAGGTCACAAAAATCCACTATTTCCATTCCTCTTATTCTGCCATGTTTCACAAGTTTAATTATTGCTTTGTAATACTACAATTGTCAGTTTCCACATTTCTGATTTTATTCTCTGAACATTAATAACATGAACCAGGGCATATGCTTTAAAGTCCCCTACAAGTTTAACAAAGTCCAGGGAAGTCCCAATTCAGATTTTCTTGTTCTGTCATGTTTCACAAATATAATTTTTGCTTTATCATCCCACATTTTTCAAAGTTACTAGCTTTAGTCCTGTTGATCTTCATCTCCCAAATCCTGTTTCTGTTTCATTTTCAAGTACTAAGCAGCACAAACCAGGAAATAATATCAGGATTCACAGCAATAGGGCAACACACAGAAGTACCACAGAAGTCACAGGAAAATAAAGTTAAATTTAAGTTGAATTTAATGAAGCGCTTTTCGTCTGTGGTGTACACAGACTTCCTCAGACAAAAAGTAATACTTTTTGTCTGAGGAAGTCTGTACACCACAGACAAAAGCGCCCATTACCAACTTAAATTTAACTTTATTTTCCTGTGACTTCTGTGGTACTTCTGTGTGTTGCCCTATTGCTGTGAATCCTGATATTATTTTCTGTTTCATTTTCAACATAGTTGAGGTCAAGGTTGGTTTCTAGTAACCAGATTTGGAACATATACATGTTGTGTCCTTTCAATTAACAATTCCTGTTGCGGAATACCAGCCCAGTTGTTAATTTGTGCTTTCATAAAATTAATACAGTCTGTTCCTTCCAACTTCTCTGGTACAACATAAAATCTCATGTTGTCCCCATGTGATCTGTACTCTAATTCTACTATTTTTTGAAACATCTCTTCTTGTGGAGCTTCTTATTCAGCCAGTCTTTTCTTTATTTCAACCTTTGAAATTTGCAGTTCTGGCACCTTATCTCAATATTTGTTTAAAGCTTCTTTTATTTTTTATTTTTATTGTTTGTGTTGATATACTCCATCAGTGTTTCATTTATTTTAACCAGGTCTGTGTGCAGCTGCTTTATACTTTCCTCTAGGTTACTGGAAGTAGTGCATGGAACTTGCACTGCTTCTTGCTAAACAACTGCAGTACTTTTCCCAGTCTGTATTTCTATCTCACCTTTTGTAGTTGATTTTCCTCAAGATCATTTATATTTCTTTTTTCCTGGCTTCCAGGGAGTGCACATACGAGCCAATTACTGAATTTTACCCAGAAATCTAGGTGCACTGGCTTTCTCTGCTAAGTTTCTGTTTTCAGACTGGGAGAGACAGAATTAAGCTGTTACTCAATGTGCAGCCATCTTGGAAATCTGGCACCAAGGCAGTATTAATAAATGTTAGGAGAAAGCAGCTTTTGGTGATACAGACTGAAAAGATACATCTGTGACTTTGTAGGTCATTGGATTATTTTGTCAAGTCCACTGATCTTGATAAAGATGCTTTCAGCTACTAACTGCTAATAGATATTTTCTTCCAGTAGTTCCATTTGTATATTGTGGAAACTAAAATAGACTAAAAAAAGAGGTGTGGATTTTCACTTACTTTAAAAATGATAACATCTGCAATGTTCTCTTTCTTGGAACATTTGTAGATACAGTTGCAAACTTCATATATTCCATTTGCAGAGAACAACAACTTTTGGTTTAGGTTCCTCAGTACAATATGTAAGATATTAGCATCCCTCCTTGGGTTTTTGTAATAGCTGCTCCACTCTTGGGGGCAATTAACATTGAGGCATACTGATCTGATGTTGGGTAGTTTAGCTAGTTCTTGTTTGATTAGTTGAAATCCTATTAAAGATTGCATTTTTACTGAAGGTTACATCTTGGAATTTACTCAGGAAATCTTAGGCTTTCTAGGGAATGCAGACTGTATACAATTTGTACAAATTGTACTTATTTTACTGCCTGCACTTTAACAAAGTTGTTTTTGTGTTTAAATTACCTGTTTAACTGTTGTAGGCTACACACACAAGTGTGATAGCCATTTCTGTGCATTTAAAGTGTTTTTTTTTATTGTATCTGCTTTATTTTCGAAGAAAAACAAAAACAATACTTGTTTTCCCACCTTCCTAAGCTAGTATAGTCCAGTTTTCAGGTTAGTGCTGAATTCAGGGCTGTATTACAAGTTTCTGTGTTTGCCCATACCTTACTTGGATAGAAGAAAGTTTCTCTGTTCACTGTGAGGGAGGGAGCTTTGAGCAGCCTATCTGTCCCTGGAGGAGTGGTTTCAGCTCAGAAATTAGTAGTTTATTGGCCATTTTGGGCTAATTTCTATCTCTTTCATTTCCCTGCTATAAAACCCGCATTTGCATGGTTTTGCATGCTGGCCAGCGCCGGTTAGCTAGGGTATAACTATTCCCAGCTCCACAAAGTCTACTCTTCAATTTTTCCCTTGGAACTAAAAAAAACTTTCAGCTTAAGCACTCAAACCATTCACTTCTCATCCTGGCACTTGCTCAAAACTCATAGCAAGCACTAATAAACCTTAGCACCAGATCCCCCTATACTGTAGAAAAGGACAAGGCTCTCTATTTGACCTTACCAGTCAATCAGTAAAACAGTTCACTGTATCTATCCAGGCATGTCCAAAGGGCAGTTTCAGGTGTACTAACTGGTCCAACTGGTGAATCTTGGCATTTTGAGGCAATGTTACAATTGCCTCATGTACACAGACAACTCTCTCCTCCTTCCACCAAACACTAATACATGTGAGAAATGCAATTATACAGCCAAACTTGAGGCTATGCTCTCTCAACCCAAGACTTGACCAGGCCATCAAGAGGAGAAGGGAATTACTTGCACCATACCACCAGTCTCACATAGACCTATGAAACCAGCACCAGCAAAAAACACACATAAATACACAAAAACATACTCAGAGGCACTAAATAAAAATCTGCAAAAGCAACAGAGACCTCCAAAGCAGACAGCCAAGCAACCTCCACCCCCAACACAAATCATGAAACACATATTTCACAAAACCAGTGTGCCATGCAATCACAGCCCTTAAGGCAAAATAACATACCCAACACATTAGTAATAGGTGACTCTATAGTCGGGCACACTGACGTCCCACTCACTAGGCTGAACAAGGAGAAGGTTACTGTTAGCTGCCTGATGGGTGCTAGGGTCCACCACATAACACAAGCACTCAGGTCACTCCAGAACAAGTACAAATATGACTCTGTCATTGTCCATGTTGGTGGGAATGACCTGAGCCATACCTACCTGGACTACATGAAAATAGACATGGAGGAGCTCTCTGATCACGTAGCCCAGGCCGGTATGACCCTGACCCTTAGAAGCATCCTGCCCTCACCAAGAATGATACCATGGTATAGAGAAAAAATTATCAATTTCAACAATTGGCTTAGCTTCTGGTGTCATTCAAAGGGGATCCAGTGTCTGTCAGCCTTGGATGACATGCTCAACAAGCCATGCTGCTTCACTAGAGACAGCTTGCACCTGTCACCCTTAGGCTTTTGAATACTGGCCAAGGCTGTTGCCAGCCCCATAGTGCCTTTTTTAGGGAAGGCTCAAAAGACAAACTCACTGCCATAAATAGCGCAAGTAAGAAAAAACTGAGGGTAATGCTACTCAATGCCAGAAGTCTAAACCTCAAAATGCACGCACTCGAGGCACTCCTCAGTATGGAGAAAATCGATATATGTGCAGTAACAGAAACCTGGTTTAAGGCTCCAGAGAGCACCCCAGCACTACCAGGCTACAACTCATACCGTACATTTTGCCCACAAAACCCGAACTGAAATACAAAAGGTGGGGAAGTATCCATATTCATCAAGGATATCCACATGTCCAGGTTAGTGGCACATCACAATGTTTCAGAGATCATTCATGTGCAACTAACAATGGGCAAAACTGCTATTCAAATTATAGCTTGCTACAGACTACCCACCATGTCCCAGGACCCCCACTCCGCATTCCTGGAAACACTGGTAAACATAAAGGTCCTACCAAACACCCTGATATTGGGTGATTTCAATTACCCAAACATTAATTGGGAGAACTACTCAAGTACAAACTCCCTTGTCAAACATTTCCTAGAATTTATAAACTCAAATGCCCTGGATCAACTGGTCAACACCCCCACCAGAATTGACAACATATTGGACCTGGTCATCACCAACATGGGTGACCTGTGTTCCACACCGGACGTCAACCCCTCGTTGGTTAGATCTGACCATAAACGAATCACACTGGATATCCACATTCCACCACCACCCCCGGACAAAGAAACCACCGTGAAAAACCCCCACCAGAATTGACAACATATTGGACCTGGTCATCACCAACATGGGTGACCTGTGTTCCACACCGGACGTCAACCCCTCGTTGGTTAGATCTGACCATAAACGAATCACACTGGATATCCACATTCCACCACCACCCCCGGACAAAGAAACCACCGTGAAAAACTTTTCAAAAGCAACCTTCACGTTACTTAAGACTGAGGTGGGAAGTTTCAAAGCCCCCATGCAAAAGGATAACGCTGTCCAAGCTGCAAAATCCTTTACTAATGCACTCTATGGGCACCTACAAGAATGCATAGAATGTGCTATCCCAAACAAAACCAAGACTCACTCCTCCAAGAAAAGGAAACCAGTCTGGTGGTCCCCTGCCATAAACAAGCTATACAATAGAAGGAGGAAACTAGTACAGAAAAGAGTAAAATCCCAAGAAGGGAAGACATCCCTGATCAGTATCAGCAAGAAACTACGTTCCCTCATAAAATCATCCAAGGCTAGCTTCAAAAGAAAAAATTGCCATGGACTCCAAAGATAACCACAAGACATACTTTAGCTATGTCAAGAATCTAAGTGGCAATTCTCAGATCTGCGCGGAGTTAGTGCAGAATGGCACAAAATACACTGAACCGACTGATATAGCCAACATCCTGGCAGACAGGTTCAGTGCAAACCTCACCCCCCCTCTCACCACCAAAAGGGCCCATAACTATACCAGAAGAATGTAGTGCCCCTGAAATCACAGACACACAGGTTAAAACAGCCCTCTCCAAAACCAAAAACACAGCATCAATGGGACCAGATGGTGTCCCAGGCTGCGTCCTACATGAGCGCAAAGATGAACTAACCCCTCACCTAAACAGAATGTTTAAACTGAGCCTCTCCACAGGCTATGTGCCCACAGAGTGGCCCACAGCAACGGTCATTCCGCTCCACAAAGGTGGAGCCACAATGGACCCCAGGAACTATCGCCCTATAAGCCTGGCTAGCTTGGTCTGCAAAGCTATGGAGCGCATTATCATGGATCTCATTAACAGAGACATTGGGAACCTCCAAACACTGGACCCTTTGTTAAGGGCGGATCATGCCTCCTAAACCTCGTGGACTTCTTTGAGACAGTTACCAAGGCTATAGATGAGGAAAAAGTGGTCCACACAGCCTAACTAGACCTCACAAAGGCCTTTGATACCATTCCCCACTCAGGTATTATAGACAAGCTCACCAGCCTGAACATAATCCCTACATCACAAAATGGTTTGCCAACTAACTCATGGACAGAACCCACATGATAAGAGTTGTGGGAGCTAGGTCTGACTCTAAACCAGTTACAAGTGGCATTCTGCAGGGCTCAGTCCTAGGACCCCTCCTGTTTGGCATATACTTTTCAAAGGTACAAGCAAGCACAGGAGGACTATGGCTAACCAAGTTCACAGATTACTGCAAACTAGGGGCTATAATTGACTCTCTGGCTGACACAGACATCCTCCAAAAGGGTCTCACTGAGGCAGATACCTGGTGTCAAAACCATGACCTCAAGCTAAATACCAAAAAGTGCATAGCCATCACATTTGGAAAAAACAAAGTACCCACAAACTATCACATAGGTGGCAGCCCCCTAAATACGCAAGACGTAATAAGGGATCTGGGGACACAAGTAGATAGCAACCTCTCCTTTGATAATCACATTGCCAAAGTGGTTAGAAAATCCTTCTATGTGGCCCACCTAATCACAAAAGTGTTTGCATCCAGATCAAAATAGGTAATTGGGCCCCTCTATGCATCACTTATCAGACCCATCATAGACTACAATGCTTCATTTGGGATGTACCTTACAAGACACCTGCAACAATTGGAAAGACCACAGAAGTACCTCACCAAGAGGATCACTGGCCTCAAGCAGATGCCCTATGCAGCTCGACTGAAGAAACTTCAGCTGTACTTGGTTGCATATCGCCTACTCAGAGGTGATCTCTGCCTGACATACAAGGCCATGTCCAACCCAGAATTGATGGACATGCTCCACCTAAAGAAAACCATATTCCCACACACTCCAGGGCTTTAAACCTCACTACAACAATAAATAGGATGTGCTGGAGGGATAGATTCCTGTCCCAGAGACTTCTCATGCTATGGAACAAGATTCCAATCTACATTAGGCAGAGCACCTCGCTAACCCTCTTCAAGAGAAACCTTGACGAGTTGATGGGAAACAGAAAGTTTAACCCAGGGATCACTTCAATGGCTCTGCTAGACAGAGGCACAGGGAAATAATCTAAGGGAGGGGCGAAAGCCAACACATTCCAGCTAGGCATATAAATGCCTTCAGGCAGATAGCCTAGTACCTACCTATGAACCTATGAACAACTTTTTTCTGTAATACTGTATTTAATACCCATTATGTTATTTATTGTTTGACCAATTTCTAATCATGAGATATTTTCATGGCTGCTGGCTTTTAAATGTTACTTACAAAGACTATGACTTGGTTACCTATCCAGTCAGATCTGAAATAATAAAAGGAGGGTCAGGTTAGAATGTGTGATATTCATTTTTGATCTTTCAACCATGTTTCAGGAATACCACCGATAAAAACATAATTTAAGTAACCAATGTTATTGCTGATACTTCTGACATGTAGCAAAGCAAAGCTACTTCTGTTTTTCTGCCCTATGCATTGTTCATGTATTTCTATCGTGGAAGTTGATGAGATACAATAAGACAGAGATGGAAAATTTCCCGTTCAGTGCTTATAATCCATGAGAAAAAAAGATGAAGTCCATGAAAGGCAAAGCAAAACTCACATCTCACTAAAGTCTGACACACTGAATCCCATTATTTAGAGATTGAAGGCTAAACATTTGTAATTCGGAAGCTTTTATGGGTGTAGTCTTCAGAACATCTGCAAATATAGTGGTGTGCAGTGTGTGTGTGTGTGTGTGTGTGTGTGTGTGTGTGTGTGTGTGTGTGTGTGTGTGTGTGTGTGTGCGCGCATGTGTGTGTGTGTGTGTGTGTGTGTGTGTGTGTGTGTGTGTGTGTGTGTGTGTGTGTGTGTGTGTGTGTGTGTGTGTGTGTGTGTGTGTGTGTGTGTGTGTGTGTGCGCTCACAAGGTGGGCTAATGATGAATGTTTATTTTCAATATTTTCTATATACTTATACTGTTCTACCTCACAGATATTCAAGGTCTAGTGAAAAAGTAGGGTATTTTCAGACAACACGTATGTCCATGCTGTTAGTTTATGGTCAATTTGTAGAATGATTCTGGTCAATGTAGATAAGGAAGAATAATTTGCCTACAACAATCCATGTATGGTTTTATATCTGATTCTCTGTAAAAGTTGTATAATGTTGTATGGACTCTTCTTTGATCTTGTATATGCAATTTTCAGTGTAATATAATATAATCAAATGTTTGTTAACCCATATGTATTGTGTGGAGCTTTTCTACCCAGTGTTAGACTGCAAAAGGATCTGTGTAGAGTTGGACTTTTCCAGTAATCAAATGTAAAATAAATAAATACTATATATCTCCTGTAAAATAATACCAAATTCAGTTTGGTGGGGTCCCTGTGTGGAGTCAGACTTTCCCAGTAATCAAATGTAAAATAAATAAATAATAGATATCTCCTGTAAAATAATACCAAATCTCAGTTTGGTGGGGTTTTGTCAAAATCCCTCTACACTGATAATTTCTGGTCCCTTTGGTGTTTGGGTTTGGCAAAGAGGCCATTCGAAGTTTATTACAGGACATCAATTTGAGGAGCATGATTTTTTTTTTTACTTATATTTAATTTATCACTAATGACAGATTTTTTACGGAAATGTTTTTCTCATTCAAAAGTCGATACTATAGTAAGGGATCAGAGTAAATAGTTTAGCATATGTGATGAAAGCTAAATAGAATTAAGTTCCAGTTCTTTGAAAGTACAAGAAAATTGCCTAAATTTGCCATCTTTAATAAAGCTGCTCTAGTATGCAAAAAGGATTAGAAACCACTAGTTCACATCAACTTCTTAAAACTTTTTTCCTGAGGGAGCATGGACTCCCCACTACAAATTTGAGGATTTTCTGCCAACCCAAAATTTGTAATTGCATGACACCTCTGATAGCTGCATGCACACATATAAATAGTATGGTAAACATCAGCAGGAAAGTAAATGGAAAACTGATGATGTCTGTTTTTGTTCAAATAATCATGGTCTAAAGGTGTCCTAAGCATGAAGATGGAACAACATATTATATTTGGGTGCAGCAGTATTCAGGTTCAACTTCAGTAAATGTAGCAAGTAATTCCTTAGCATCTTCATACTCCAAGGAGTTTACACTATTGAAGCACTAAATTTCTATACTTGGTACTTGCATGGGTTATATACTTTTCATGCACACGTTAAATAAATGCGAGTTTAAAGGAGATATCTGTTTACTGTTGCTGCTATTAATTGCGGAGTCAGTTTTCATCGGGGGGGCTTTATTGTTCTGAAATAAAAACTTTTAAATTAAATTTGAGTTTATGTGATCATTGTAAACTTAAGGAACAAAAGTGTGAGAAATCTGAAAATAATGTTATACTGGAGAAAGAATGGCAAGTAAAGGTTCTTATTATGGGTGTGGATGAAACACTGCAAACTACCCTGACTCTGTTCACAATTATATGTCAAATGTATTAAGTTCTATGGGTAGATTCATGTAATGCATGACACCTGAAATTATTTAAAGCAACTTATTAGATTTAGGTGCAGCAACACTCAGGTTCAGACTAACATTTAGGTATTACTTGCAAAAGGAAACAATTTTTTTGGGGGGGGACATATTAAATTCCTCTTTGAAAGAAACACACTGTTCAATGAACTCAGGTAAATTTTATTTAATTTATTTATTTAATATTTGTTTACTAGGAAAATCCGACTTGGAATGAAGCCAATTTTCAGAGGAGGCTGGGGAGAAACACTCCAGATGCATGTCTTTGTAACTTCGGAGGAAACAGGAGTACCCAGAGAAAAACCCCAAAACCCACACAAATGCAGGGAGGACATGCAGACTCTGCACAGAAGGCACTCCAGCCAAGAATCGAACCAGAGAACCTCTTGCTGTGAGGCAACAATGCTACTGCTGCACACACTGCGCCATCTATTCAATTGAAACTAAGATCATAGAAAACAGAAAGTAAGAAGTTATTTTGAAAACATGAACAAAATTATGAAGAGTGTGTAGGATAAATTATTCCAACTTAGATTAAGCAGAATTAGGGAGTTACAAGTGGAGTACCACAGGGTTCCGTCCTGGGACCTCTCCTGTTTGGTATCTACTTCTCTGAAGTACAGGCTAACACAGAAGGCCTCTGGCTAACGAAGTTCGCAGATGACTGCAAACTAGGAGCCATAGTCAAGTCCCCAAATGATGTGGGCATCCTACAGAAGAGCCTCACAGAGAAAGATGCCTGGTGTCAGAGACATGGCCTCAAGCTCAGTGCCAAAAAGTGCAGTGTCATCCCCTTTGGTAAAAACTCTGTACCCATGAACTACCACATAGGCAGCAATCTACTTAACACTGAATGCGTGATAAGAGACCTTGGGACACAGGTGGACAGTAGTCTCTCCTTTGATAGTCACATCGCCACAGTAGTCAGGAAGTCCTTCTACATGGCACACCTCATCATAAAAGGGTTCTCTTCCAGGAAAAAAGAGGTCAATGTTCCCTCTACTCATCACTCATTAGACCCATTATAGAGTACAACGCCCCTTTTGGAATGTACCTCACAAGACATCTTCAGCAGCTGGAAAGGCCACAGAAGTACCTCACAAAGAGGATTACTGGCCTCCAACAAATGCCTTACACTGACCGCCTCAAAAAACTCCAGCTTTACTCTGTAGCATATCGCCTACTCTGAGGTGATCTCTGCCCAATATATATATCAAACCCAGAGCTTTTGGAAATGTTACACCTAAAGAAATCCCAATCCCACCAAGCTACATGTTCTAGAGACCTAAACCTTGTCACCACAATAAGCAGGACATGCTGGAGGGATAGATTCCTGTCCCAGAGACTTCTTATACTCTGGAACAAGCTACCCATCTATGTCAAGCAAAGTTCTTCATTAGCACTCTTCAAGAAAAATCTTGATGAGTGCATGGGAAATAGGAAATACACCCTGGGGATCACGTCTGTGTCTCTGCTGGACAGTGGAACAGGAAAATAACTTTCTTGTGTGGCATAAGCTATGGAACCTTGCTGGCTAGGCTGACGTAGGTCCTTGGGCCGATAGCCTAGTACCTACCTATGAACCTATAAATATCCGTGTCAGCTAAACACCAGAGACAAAGACTGGAGAAACAAGAAATAATGTCATAATCCATTCCACTGTGATTACTTTCTCAGTCATCAAATCAGCTAACTCTAGTTATTTTAGGAGCAACTCAGTACTGATGGGTGACAAAGCAAGGTTATTTTAGAAAGCTATTATGAAATGGCAGACATTGTAGCGGTAAAGGAGGGATGGCTTAAGTTGGTATAGCAAGTAACTCCATAGCTTCCTTAGACTTCAAGGGGGTTCACACTGTTGAAGTCCTACATTTCTATAGTTGTTAATGGTTAATATAGAAAACTTCACTCCCTAGTTGTGTTCCACTACTATGAGCAAAGCACAATGTATTTTATTCCATGCCTGTTACAGGAAAACGTGTTGGTAAGCCCCTGACCAAAATCCAGCTAAGGAACGGGCAGTCTGATTTCAACCACTACTGATTTTTTCTGAAAATATTCTTAGCAATTGTCATACATTATGAACTCTTCATTGGCTTCAGAGACTGTTATTCCACCTCATAAGCATGTTTATGTCTTCTGCTTTCCTATGATAGCCACTGTCACCGATGCTACAGAATTCTGATCTGCTATTGGCCAAAGACAATTGGCAAAGATTGTTAAGATTGTGTATTTGATATTTATGGAAGATGTTTCCAACACAGCTTGTTTGCTTGGGTACAATATTATTTTAGTAAAGGTTACTGTACTCTAACAATGACAGATTTTAACAATTGGCTTAGCTTCTGGTGTTGTACTATCATAGGATCAGGTTACTAGGCTACTGGCCCTAAGGCCACTGCTAGCCTAGCCATGTTATACCCTTGTTCCTTTATGGACCAAAATATATAGACTATGTTTGCATGCAAATCTATGATCAGCACTGGCTGCCCCTGTCTAAGAGGGACACAGGTGAAACCCATAGTGTAAATGTGTGGTTTCCTATCCAATTGTCCATAACACACTTAAATACGGCCATTGAGGAGGTCTAATTTACATGAATTGAGAGTTTGTTTCAGAGGAGGGGCAAACTCTGGGAGACATATCTGTCCCTCTAGCATGTCCTGTTAATATTGCAGGCTAGGTTAAGGTCCCTAGAGTGAGTTAATCTTGTCCCATTGAATTTGTGGATGTGCAGCAGCTTCATCAAAGTAGGTTCTGAGACTGCTCTATAGGCCTGGCAGAAGTTGCCTCTAAGTAGTCTATAAGATACTGAATGAAGTGATAGGGCCTTCAGTCTGTCCGAGTAGGTCATGTGTTGTAGGCCCTGAATTGTTTTAGTGAGAAACCTATGATGTCTCTATAGTTGCTGCAGATGTTTGGTGAAGTACATGCAGAAAGCAGCATTGTATTCTATTACTGGTCTGCTGAGAGCCAAGTACAGGGGAGTTATAACCTCCTTAGGTTTGGATGCTATACCCTTGCTTATGAGGTGTGTAAAGTAGAAAGCCTTCCTTACTACTGTGAACACCTGATGATCAAAGTTAAGTCTGCTATCAACTTGCAATCCTAAATTGCTCAACATTGGGCTTGAACTTAGAGGGATACTGTTAATATTGTAATTAGCTGGGGTTTCTCCTTTGCTGAAGGGGATGATAATGCATTTTTGTGTTTAGTTAAAGTCCATTGCTTTGGCACCAAAAATTTGGCTGTGTAAGCCCATTTTGTAGTATGATGACATCTTTGGGGGACCATCTATTTTTGCCTGGGCTTCTGAAAAATATATAACAAACATTTGAGGGTCTAGCACAGATCCTTGTAGAGCATAACTGGTAATAGGTTTGCTAGCAGAGGTGGCATCCTCAATTTTGACTGTATGTATTCTGTTTGTGAGCCAGATTGCAACCTATCTAGTAACATAAGGGTAAATCCCCAGCTGGGTGAGTTTCTCATGGAGGCTTGAGAGGGAAATCATGTCAAAGGCCTTGGCTAGGTCGAGATAGACAGTATGAACTTTTTTGCCTTCATCCAGATACTTGGTGACATTCTCGAAGAAATCCACCAGATTTAGCAGGCAAGATCTGCTCTTAACAAAGCCAAACTGGGTTGGGTCAAGAGTTTGAAGGTCACCTAAATCCTTGTTGATTAGGGGCATGATGATCCTCTCCATGGCCTTGCAGATAAGGTTGGTTAGGCTTATGGGTCTATTGTGCCCAGGGTTGGTTGAGGGACCCCCCCCTCCTTTGTTTAAGGGGATCACAGTTGCTGTTTTCCACTCAGTTGGGACAAAGCCAGTGCTTAGACTGAGACTGAAGAGCATGCTCAGTGGTTCTGCTAACTCCTATTTTAGACCATTTAATAAGCAGCCTGGGATGTTGCCTGGCACCATACAGGCTGTGTTTTTGGCCTTTGGTTGGAGAGTGTCCTGCTGTCTGGAGATACTAGGCAGAGGACTGGTGATAGGTATTTTATGGGATATGATCATTGGGGATGGGAGGGCGAAGTTTTCACCAAATCTGTCGGCTAGCAGGTTGGTGATGTCCTCAGGTTCAGCATGAGTGGTACCATCCACTACTAGTTTGGCACAAAGCTGGACCTTCCTTTTTAGTTTTCAGAAAGATAAAGAATGGATTGTAATTTTCCATGGCTAGGGAAGCTTATTTAGTTTTGTAATTAGCTTTAGTGGATTTTACAAGATGTCTTATCTGCTTGTTTATGCTTTGGAGGGAGTTTTCCTCTGCTGGGGCTATCCCTTATTGCTTTTTCACAGCAGGTTCTTTCTCTTATTTATAACCTATTTATGTTGGATGTCCACCAGGGTGGCTTATTTTTCATTGGTTCATAGGTGTGTACTAGGCTAATGACCCTGGAGCCATTACAAGCCTAGCCCATATCATTACCCTTGCATCATGCCACCTGAGCTTAGTTCCCAGTGTCTCTGTCAAGTAGAGTCACTGCAGTGATCCCCGGGGTGAATTTTCTATTTCCCATTCACTCAGCAAGATTTCTCTTGAAGAGGGCCAGTGAGGTGCTCTGTTTGACATGTATGGGAAGTCTATTCCATAGCATGGGCAGTCGCTGGGTTATGAACTTGTCCCTCCAGCACGTTCTGCTGATTGTGGTAATGAGGCTGAGGTCTCTGGAGCATGTGGTGTGGAAGGATTGGGATTTCTTTAGATGTAGCATTTCTAACAGAGCTGGGTCAGACATGGCTTTGCAAGTCAAGCAGAGATTGTTTCTAAGTAGGTGGTATGAGACAGAGAATAGTTGGAGTTTTTTGAGTCTGTCCATATAGGCCAAGTGTTTAAGGCCTAGGATCCGCTTTGTTAGGTACTTTTGTGGCCTATGCAGTTGTTGCAGGTGTCTAGTGAGGTACAAGACAAATGGGGCATTGTACTCGATGATTGGCCTAATGAGAGAAGAGTAGAGGGAGACAATGACCTCTTTCTTCCTGGATGCAAAACCCATAGTAATGAGATGTGCCACGTAGAAGGACTTTCTGACCACAGTGATAATGTGGTGGTCAAAAGAGCAGGTGCTGTCAACCTGTGTTCCCAGATCTCTTATAATGCCTTCTGTATTCAGTGGACTACATTTGATGTAGTAATTCATGGGAAATGGATTTTTCCCAAGGGGACGACGATACATTTTTTGGCATTGAGCTTAAGGCCATGGTTCTGACACCAGTCGCTGGTCTCAGTGAGGCCTTTCTGTAGGACATCAACATCACTTGGGGAGTTAATAATGGTTCCCAACTTGCAATTGTCTGCAACTTTGTCAGCCAGAGTCCCTTCATGTTGACCTGGACTTCTGAGAAGTAAATACCAAACAGGAGAGGACCCAGGACCAATCCCTGTGGGACTCCACTCATGACTGGCCAGAGTCTGACTTGGAGTCAGCTACTTTCACACTCTGGGTTCTATCTGGGAGCCAGTTTGCAACCCACCTAGTGATTCAGGGGTTGACGCCTAGCTTAGTGAGTTTTTCTATGATTCATGAGTGGGGAATGATATCAAAGGCCTTGGCCAGATCAAGGTAGGCTGTATGAACCACCTTGCCTTCATCCACAGCTCTGGTGACTGACTCAAAGAAGTTGACCAAGTTGAGCAGGCATGATCTACTCTTCACAAAACCTAATGGTGTGGGATCCAGAGTTTGGAGATTCCCTATATCCTTGTTTATTAGGTCCATGATGATGCATTCCATAGCTTTGCATATCAGACTTGTCAGGCTAATGGGGCGATAGTTCCCAGGGTCTGTAGTCGCTCCTCCTTTGTGGAGAGGGATAACTGTAGCAGTGTACAATTTGGTAGGGAAAACCCCACAGGTGAGGCTGTGATTGATCAGGGTACACAGATGAGGTGTCAGTTCACTCTGTAGTTCATGTAGAACACAGCCAGGGATATTGTCAGGTCCCATGGAAGCTGTATTATTGGCCTTGGACAGTGCTGTTTTAACCTGTGCAGCAGTAATACTAGGTGCCTGACAATCTACTGGTATTATGATTGGTCCTTTGGGTGGGGGGTAATGTGAATCTGTTGGCCAGTATATTGGCAATATTTGTTTTAGGAGGTACCATTGTGCAGTAGCTCAGAGAAAATCTGGGTATTGCCGTGGAGATTGTTTCATAACTATAGAAGGCTTTGTGGTAGTCTTTACCATCTGTTGTAATTCTGTTTTCATAGCTAGCGTTAGAGGATTTGATGAAGGATCTCAATTTTTTTGAGGCGGATAAGGGAGTTTTTCCAGTCTTGGGACTTCACCTTATTCCACATTAGTTTCCTCCTTCTGTTGTAGAGTTTGTTTATGGTTTATTTTCATGTGAATCTTGATTTGATCCATTCTGGTATGGCTGAATCTATACATTTATATAGGTGTTTATATAGGACATTTGTGTACACCTCAGTATAGGAGTCACTGCTGTCACTGTTAGCAGGAGGTTTGAAATTATTGATGCCATTGATCTGTAGGCTATATTTTGCTTTGGAGAAATTTTTTTAAGTATTTTGCTCCTGAGGGTGGGTCGGGTATGATCGGTTTTTTCGAACAAGACTGATTTATGATCGGACATTACCAGGGAGGGCCCCACATATGGGATGGTGCAGTGATTCTCCCATGTTGGTGAGCCTATATCAAGGATGCTAGAGCCCCTTATGGGGGTGCTATCTGCTCCAGAACATTTATGTTAACAAAGTCCAGGAAACTTTGTGCAAGCATGTTTGTGCTCATATATGTTACCCAATCAATGGAAGAAAAGTTAAAGTCACCCATGACCAGGGTATTTGCCTGTACAGTGAGTGACTCAAGTAGGTCCAGGTAGGCTCTGTTGTTTTCCTGGTTCATGGTGGGGGGCTATAGCTAACAATGATGTGGAGAGGAGTCTTTCCTATAGTTAGTTGGAACATGGACTAACTCTAGGGAGTCATACGGTCTAACCTGTCTTAAGGTGTATTTGTCTTTAATAAAGATGAATACTCCTCCTCCTTTGTTTTTTTCATGTTCCTTTTGTAGTCTGAATGTGTGGAAGGCTTTATAGCCCTGTATAGCTGGGCTACTCTCTGAGGTCTTAAACCATGTCTCTGTGACTGTGCAGGCATCATCATCTTCCAAGGTGAGATGTGCTTCCAGTGTGTGCAGTTTCTGATTTAGACTCCTAGCATTAAGCAACATAACCCCAAGTTTGTTTCTTGAGGATATTTTTACATTGGAAATCTTGTTCTTATGATATTGCCTAAAAAGGCACTGTGGCGGAGTCATGCACCTTTGCCAGCAACATAAAGCTTAGAGGTGACAGGTGAAGACCATCTCTGGCAAGGCAGCATGGTCTGTCTACCATATCATACCAGACAGTCAGATACTGGATCCCCCTGGATTGACATCAGAATCTAAGCCAGTTGTTGAAGTCAGTCATTTTTTGTTTGTATTGTGGCATCATCCTATCCGTGGTGGTGCAGCGATAGTGTTGTTGCCTCACAGCAAGAGGTTCTCCTGTTCAATTCTTGGCTGGAGTGTGGGGAGTGCCTTCTGTGTGGAGTCTGCATGTCCTCCCCGCGGTTGGGTGGGCATTCGAAAGACATGTGTAAATGGGTGTGCCTTCATTGAAGGTTGAACATCAAGCTGGTACCTTGGTGTTCGTCAAAATCTACTGCCAATCATTAGCGGATCGGAGTTCCGCTGTGGCGACCCCTAACCAGGAAAAGCCAAAAGACAACAAAATTGTGGCATCATCCTGGGTGAGGGAAGAATTCTGCTTAGGGCTAGGGACATACCTGCCTGAGATACATAATTTGAAGTCTCAGCCAGGTTTCTCTTCATATAGTCCAGTGAAGTACATTTCAAATAATTCACTCCAACATGGACTATGACAGAGTCATAACAGTACTTGTTGTTGAGAGAAATAAGTGCGTGCTTGATTTGGCATATCCTTGCATCAGATAGGCAGCTGACCATGACCTTCTCCTTGTCCAGTCTAGTGAGGGAGACATCTTTGTGCCTCACTATGTAGTCAACTATGACCAAGACATTTGGTTTAGATATGGTGAGACACTGATGCATGTATTATCATGTTTATTGGGTGCTGTTGGGACCTTATTGTGTGCAGAAGGTTTGTGCTTGGGAGGTCTTCGCTATTTTGGTATAGTTCTAATGAGTACCTCCTCATATGTGGGTTTGTGTTGTGCGCTTGGTATGTATGGGAGGTGGACTGTGGGTGCTGAAAACCTGCTTGGTATTTGTATTGTTGTTACGTGAGAGAGAGCAATGATTCCAAATTCATAGTATACATCTCTCACATATTCCATTTGTATATTTTAGGAGTAATAGGTTGTTTGTATACATGAGGCAATTGCTACATTGCCTCAGGATGCCCATGTCAATCAGACTGGCTAAAGAAATGGTGGGAAACTGACCTTCCATTATGTCAGGTGTGTAGTGTAATAAGTGATGGTGGGTGGGCTAGATGGACTAGGTTCTACTGTAGAACTAGTAAAATCAGCTAATCTATGGGAGGTTTAGGGGTAGAAACCTCTGCCGGTGCCACAAAAAGCACAGCTGGGTAGCTCTCAGGGCAGCCATGTACAACTGCATTGCTTGCTGAGAAGCAGGGAAGCTTAGGAGGGTTCCTTAGCAGCTATCTAGGGAAATTTGACTTTTTAAGTGTTTGCTAGTCCAAGGGGGGTACAATGTTTGATGGCCTGGTAGGACATAGTTGAAAGACCATACTACTTTACCAGGGATGGTCAGCACTTATCCCTTCTAGGCTTTCAGATATTGGTAAAGACCTGTTCTATCCCTGTAGTGCCTTTCTTTGGCAATGCCACATTGAAAACCTCCTGACTTAACTGAACCTATGAAGAAATATACAAATGTGGTACTGTTAAGTATTAGAAGTCTTAACAAGAAACTCCACTCCCTGCAAGCCTTCCTCTGCCAGGACAGTGTAGACATTTGTTTAGTAAAGAAGACATGGTTTAAAGTCGTGGATGGTACCCTAACAATGCAACATTGTAATGCTTTTTATACCTTTAGACTAACCACTGCACAGGAGGGAACTAAAGGTGGAGGAATCTCAGTCTATATTAATACCAGCCTCACATTCAGATTAGTTGAAGTGTATGACCCACTGCAACTTATATGTGTGCAAGTCACTATAAACAGGGTCTTTTACTATATCCTTGCAACCTATAGGTCCCCGTCCATGTCCTGGGAAACCCATTCTACTTAACCTAATATGATATTCATGGGGTATCTCAACTACCCCTCTATAGATTGGAAATACTACACCACCTCTAATGCACGAGCCCAGCAATTCCAAAACTTTAATATTATCTTCCTATAACAGTCGGTCCATTCTCCTACTAGGGTTACAAATGTCCTTGACCTTATACTCACAAACATGGTGGGGCTGATGTTTCTCACCCAATGTAATGTCTTTGATCATCAGATCTGATCATAAGGCAGTATTATTTGAAATAAAAATTAAATCTCAGGATCCAAAGAAATGAAAAACCTTAAGTAACTATTCCAAGGTTAACCTCTCTCTACTAAGTGAGACAAGCAAGCCCAAACCCAGTAAACACCACAGCATGTGCTGAGCTATTTACAAAATCTCTGTATAGCCATATGGATAGCTGTATGGAGCAAGCTGTGCCCACTCATATTAAGAATAAGACAAATTCAGAAGACAAGCCACCTTGGTGGAATCACAATGTCAACTGGTTATGCAACAAAAGAAAAAAAATCTTGACCAAGTGTGTGAGGGACAAAGCCATACATACTAAAACCCCCCTAAGCAATCAAAACAGGCAGCTAAGAGGGTTAATTAATACTTCAAAGGCTAAATTTGTAGATAAAATTGCATCTCACCAAGGGACAGCCACTAAGTTTTCTAAAGCTATGTCCATAACCTTATTTGAAATGTGCAGCAATGCACAGAATGCATTGTAAATGACATCATCCACACTGAACCAGAGGCCATTGCCAACATTTTGGCTGACAGGTTCATCTCAAATTCATCCCCACTTCCCCTGGATATTCCAAAGGAAATACTGCATATCACACCCAGTCATTAGTAGGAACAGGTCATCAATGCACTTTACAAGGTGATAAACATTGCATTAATGTGCCCTGATAACATCCTGGTATGGTTAATAAAATGCATGAAACATGACTACTCTTGTCCACTTGAATCACTTTTCAACTGGGGCCTGCAGTCAAGTTTTGTGTCCAAGGAATGGAAGATGGCTACAGTAATTCCCTTGCACAAGGGAGATTCAAGCACTGATCAGCATAACTACAGGCCCATAAGTCTGACCAGCCTCATATGTCAGCCCATGGAAAGAATCATCATGGTCATGATAAAAGAGGACATAGGTAACCTGCAAATGCTGGACCCATCGTAGTTCGACTTTGATAATGGAAGGTCATGACTATTAAATCCGGTGGACTTTTTTGAGATGGTCACCAAAGCATTGGATGAAGGCAAGAGTGTATACACAGCTTAAGTTGATCTGACAAGGCTTTTGATTCAACCCCCCACTCAGACATTATAGACAAGTTCATTATTTTAGGTATAACCCTTTTACCACCCACTAGATAGCCAACTGGTTCACTGATAGGGCCCAGTGGGTGAAAAAAGGCACCTCCACCAAAAGGCCATTCACTACAGGAGTCCCCTAGGACTCAGTACTGGTTCTGTTCCCCTTTTGGCATCTATTTCTTTATAATGTAGGCAAATGCTGAAGACGTATGGCTCTCTAAGTTTGCTGATGGGATTATCATCAGCTCCCTTGCAGACGCAAGCATTCTTCAAAAGGCCTGTCTCTGACTAACAAATGGTGCCAAAGCCATGGTCTTAAATTCAATGCTAATTAAATGCATAATTGTACATTTGGGAAGTCAGCCATTGTGGTTAATTACCATGTTGATAATACACCCCTAAGAGTCGACCCACTGGTCAGAGATCTGGGTTTGCATGTAGACAGTAGCCTTACCTTTGACCATCATGTGGCCACAGTGGTGAGGATATCTTTTTATGTTGCACAACTTATAAGCAAGGGCATGGCATCTAGCTTCAAAGAGGTCATTATCCCACTGTGCACTGCCCTTATCAGACCAATCACAGAGTACAGTGCTTCCTTTGGTATGTACCTGACCAGGCATATGCAGAAACTACAGTGACCTTAGAGGTTTCTTACAAAAAGAATGCAAGGTATAACAACCCTGCCTTATGCAGAGCACCCTAAAGCCCTTTCCCCTCTACTCACTCTCCTATAGACTGCTGAGGCATAATCTATGTCTGGCTTATATAGCATCTAATAACCCCACACGTATGAAGCTCCTCTATATTTGTAAGTCAATCAGTACTAGAAATACAAGGTCTAAGGACCTGAATTTTGCCTGTGACTTAAAAAGAACATGTTGCAGAGACTGGTATGTGTCACAGAGACTTCCCCAACCTATGAAACAGGCTTTCCACTGATGTGAAGCTGAGTTTGTCTATTACCTAGTTTAAGCACAACCCAGACCAGTGGATGGGGAATAGAAAATGTACACCAAGCCAGTCACCCATGTCCCTTATGGACAAAGGCAGCTTATAAATGCCTTGCCTTCAATTTCTTACTTGGATACAGGACATCATTATTCTTTTGGGAAAACTTGGATAGGCTAAAAAAGGCCCACTGGGTCATTAGCCTAGTAATCTATGAATCAATGAATCTATGTATAGTGTAACTGACATATTTATACAAATGTTTAGAATGGTCTAGTTAATGGAGCTGTTTGTGTGAAGTTGAAAAAACTATTTGAAGTAATAGCATTCACTACCATTAGCAGACCTGAAAAAATGGTTTAGGTGAAAGCCCCATGTAAGTGATTTCAGTGATATTATAGGAGCAGCACCCTTCCAAGTCGTTCTTGATTCCGTTTGCTCTGTAAGGTAACCATGAGTGTTTGCATTCCACAGGGTCTGTGTTGTCCTCTTTATTTTTAAGTGATATTGTACTTGAAGTGTGAAAACTGAATGTCACAGTGTGAACAGATGGCATCTTTCTATATAAAGGAGAAACACTGAAAAATTATGCCAAGTGACTTTTGCTTCATTATAATAAACTGGTCCTTAATGCAACTAAAACATTCTATTTGTGAAAGTTAGAAACTAAGTGAGGTCTATGTGTTTTGTATTAAAGAGCTATTCAATATCCCAATAAAGAATGCTAATAAAGGCAACTTTCTGGAGCACAGAGGGACTTTATTGTACCCTTCACTCTTCACACATCATGGAGAATTGATGATAAACAAAGTTTTGAAATAACTGAAGGATAGTTCCAGGCTTACTAGTTTACTGACTTCAGAGCCTAGACAGTTCGCTGGTGTTAATGGCATGATATCAAGAATGGAACACGGCTTACCTATAGCTCTTAATTCTGCCATCAGTACTATGACCTCTAAATTGCCCAGAATTAATTCTCTTGGTTTAATACAATACATAACTCAAAGAACACCATTGCCTGGCAATGATTAAGGCTAAATAGATTCAAATACTGGATAGTACTACCATGATGCTCAGTACACTTTAAATTGTTATATCAGGAACACTGTACAGTTCTACCCTGACAAATAAGTTAAATACTGCTATATAGCCTTTTCCACTGAGGTCTTCAGAACAGGGGTACTAGCGTTTAATCACTCATACCTAATCTAAAAGTAGATGGGATGGCAGTTTTATAAGGATGCACTTGCGTGTTGGAATCATCTAGTGAGCAGAGGTCATTAATCTTAAATCATCCCTAGTTTAATCTTACAATGGTTGGGAAGGCAGTTCTATTAAGATGTACATGTGATGGAATCATAGTGAGCTGAGATCACTAGCCTTAAATCATCCCCACTTTAATAGTAGGTGCAGGGGCAGTTTTATATGGATGCTCCAAGCATGTTGTAATCATTTAGTGAGCGGGCACCACTAACCTTAAATCATCCCTATTTTAATCTAACAGTAGGTAAGGCAGTTTAGGAACACTGCAATAGCATAAAAATGAGTAGTACTTTAAGGATTTCAAATTTATATTGATGGAATAGCTTGCATGTGTAAGCAGATGTTCATAATATGCAACAATAGGCAATGAAGTTGGTCACAGTTATGTCATTTGCAATCACTCTTACTAGGCTGATAATTGCCAATTATTGTTTAGAAATTATTGAAATTGTTGGTATTTGTTTAATATTTCATTGAACTTGTAATATTGTAGTAGAAACTGTAAAATTATTCTGCTTTAATGTAAATCTGGGTGTCATTTTCTATATTATATTTCCTATGCTTTACTCTGAGAAATACTGAGATCCTCTGTAATATCAAATGTGCAGTTTTACTGTGATGACTCCATTGTACATCTTTGTCTCAGGACATTGCTGGAAAGTATCCATGTAGCAGCCTATCTACCTGGTTAATCAACCATCCAACCAACCAGCAAGTAAATGAGCAAACAAACCAACAAGTAAATAAATAAATAAAATAGTATTTTGGACAGTAACTAGCATTAACACAAATAGGTACCTCAGCAAATGTAAATCTTATAAATTTGAGAAAGAATGTCCAACGCCATTAATATATTTTTACAACTTGGGTTGGACAAAGGTTTATCATCCTGGATATGATTTGGCTAATGAAGATACAATGAATTAGGACAAAACAGAGTCTTTGCACAGGATTTGCATCAAAAGCCCATTGTGAGTCCTTTATTATTTCATAGCTATCTATATTACTGAAATTGTGGTTCCCCAGGGTTTTTGACTTTCCAGGTACACTAACGATAGAAAACCTGCAACCATGACTACAACTAAACCACATAGTGAGAGATCCCAAAACATGTTGGAATAGGTACATCCATGGAGTGAAACCAACAACCCCATGAAAATGTGATGTTATTAACTTTAGAAGAAAGAAGCACCTAGCAAAACTGTATATGAATGATGCAGATATTTAGTTAGAGAATACAAATATCACGCCATACTGAAAGATGAAAACTTGAAATTTAACCAACAGATTTTTTTTGTATTGCTGTTGAAATTAATAGAAAAATGGGATAGCTTATTTATACTTTTTCAATGTGCTGTTTCTTACCATGCCCGGCACCATTCATCCTCCCACCTATAAATGCAGGTCTTTCAATTATCCATTTCCATCCTGTGTGTTATCAAGTGAGTGCAAAAGTGAGTAAGGAGGCATCATACATACAACCTCAACATTATCACAACAATGAAGGCATTTTGCACATGAACCCAACTCCAACCCATGTGACCTGCATGTGCACCTATATCACAACAGAGGCATCCTATGTCCTCCCATATCTGTATGTGTGTGTGTGTATGTGTGCATGCACGCATGTATGCACCCACACACATGCTCAAGAGGGCTAAAATCATCAACTTGGGATTGCCAAGCCCACATTTCCTGGTCCAGTGGCCACTGGTATTGTACAAGTCTTCACTTGTGTTGGAGCAGGTTGGCCTACCTGATGCTATCACCTCCCACCCTCTTGTTTGGGTGTGCCGGTATTGGCCACTCACTCCCAACTTTCCCTGCAATACTTTTTCCAGTGGCAGAACCAATATAAGATTGCAGGTTATCTGGGTTATAGTCATGGCTGTATCACTCCATCCCTCAAAGATGGATGTACTTGGAACCCTTTTAAATAGATTTAATTTTAGATCACTACATATAATGCGGCAGATACATAATAATACACTAATTAAACATAATACTGAATACAGTGCAATAATTTGTAACACATACCCAAAATATCTAGTAGATAGGCTAGAATTAGTGAAAAAAGATAGATAAAAAACTCTAATAAAGTGACCTTACATACACACAAAGCTGCTCAAGGCTTTTGAATACTATCTAAAACATTGTCTTCCCCTATAGTGCCTTTTTTATGCCAAACTGAAATTAATTCTGACATAGCAAATCAAAGCCAAGAAAATCTAAAGGTGTTGTTGCTCAGTGCTAGGACTCTAAACGAAAAACTCCACTCCCTAGAAGCTCTCCTCACCCTAGAGAATACTGACATCTGTGGTGGTCACTGAGACATGTTTAAAGCCACAGAAAGTACACCAACAGTGCAAGGATATAATGCCTTCCACACATTTAGACCAGCTACTTCAAAGACAGGATCTAAAGATGGAGGTTTCTCTATTTACATAAAAAATAAATATACATCAATCCTGGTCAAACACGACAATGCACTTGAGCTGTTCCATGTTCAAATCACCATAGGTAAAATCCAATACCACTACCTTGCAAGCTATAGGTCCCCCTGTATGACCCAGGAAACCCATACCATGTATTTAAACTTAATAGAAACACTAACCATCCAATCCAATATCATATTCATGGGTGACTTTAATTACCCCACTATTAACTGGGAATTCTATACGACACCAAACGTACAAGAACAGAGATTCCTGGATTTTGTAAACAAACTACCTGGATTAGATAGTCAATGCTTCAACCAGGGGTGCAACCATACTAGATCTGGTCCTCAGTAATATCGGAGAGTGATGCACACCCCTTACTGGTAAGGTCAGACCACAGAATGGTCTCCTTTGAAGTAAAAATAAAACCTGGACCCACGGCTAAACATGGAATATTCAGCATACACAAGCATGTTAGTACCTGCATAGAGGCAGCTGTACCCACCAGGAAGAAGTACAGAACTACTTCAAAGAACAAGCCACCCTGGTGGAATCACAACATCAATAAGCTGTACAACAAAAGGAAGAAAATCATGGCAAAAACTAGGAGGTGCAGCACCAAGCAGGAGAAAAGCACTCTCATCAAACTAAACAAACAACTCGGAGGGCAAACAAAGCCAAATTTGAGATAAGTTTGGCCTCCCTGGCCAAGAACAATCACAAAGCATTCTTTAGCTATGTATGCAACTTCAAAGGCAATACACAATTGTGTGCAGAGCTTATTGTAAATGGAGTCACATATACTGAGCCAGCATATATAGTAAACCTCATGGCTAATAAATTCATCTCCAACTTTACCCTTCTCTCCTACTCAATCTTTCCTCAGGAAATACCATGAGATATAACCCCCCCTACTATAACTAGGGAACAGGTCCTTAATGCTCTCTCGAAGACCAAGAACAGTGCATCAGTGTGCTCCGACAATATCCCAGGATGCCTTCTAAATAGCATGAAACATGACCTATCAGGGCCTCTGGAATTACTATTTAACTGTAGCCTCCAAACAGGCTTTGTGCCTCATGAATGGAGAATGGCAACAGTCATCCCACTGCACAAAGGTGAGCCATCTACAGACCCTGGAAACTACAGACCCATAAGTATCACTAGTCTTGTATGTAAACCCATGGAAAGAATTATCATGGAACTGATCAATAAAGATATAATAAATCTGCAGACATTGGCTCCAACCCAGTTTGGTTTCATCAAGGGCAGATCATGCCTACTCAACCTGGTGGACTTCTTTGAGAAGGTAATCAAAGCAAGGGATGACGGAAGAATGGTTCACACTGCCTACCTTGACCTGGCCAAGAGATTTGACACAGTACCCCACTTGGACATTGCTGACAAACTCAAGAGGTTAGGTACAAACTTGTATGTCACCCAGTGGATAGCCAACTGGCTCACAGACAGGACCCAGGAAGTTAGAATTCAGGAGTCCATCTCTATAAAGAGGCAAGTAACAAGTGGAGTCCCTCACAGATTAGTCCTTGGACCACTTTATTTTGGCATTTATGTCTTAGATGTCAAGGCCAATGTCAGTGGTCGCTGGCTAACTAAATTTTCAGATGATTGCAGATTAGGAACTGTCACTGAATCCCACACTGACACAAGTGTTCTGCAAGAGGGGCTGACACAGACAAACAACTGGGGTCAGAGCCACAGACTAAAACTAAATGGCAAGAAATACATAATAGTATCCTTTGGAAAGTCATTCATCCCTGCTAACTGTCATATTGACAATGCACTCCTTAGAGGTGACACTATAGTCAGGGACTTAGGGACACACATAGATAGTAATCTAAGCTTTGACCATCACGTGTCTACAGTAGTGAGGAAATCATTCTATGTTGTGCAACTTATAAACACAGGTATGACATCTAAGTCCAAGGAAGTCATTGTTCTGCTGTATAGCATTCATCAGACCTATCACTGAGTACAATGCCCCCTTTGGTATGTACCTAACCAGGCATATCCAACAAATGGAATGTCCACAGAGGTTCCTCACTAAAAGAATACAGGGCATAAATAAAATGTCCTATGCTGACCGCCTCAAGCCCCTATCCCTGTATTCTCCTACAGGCTTTTAAGGGGAGATCTATGCCTGGCATACAGGGCATTATCAGACTCCACTCTGATGGACCTCTGCATATACCTAAAACAAGCAGCACCAGAATTAGCCATTCTAAAGACTTAAACATTGCTTGTGATATAACTACGACCTGCTGGAGAGACAGATATGTATCACAGATACTACCCTGTCTATGGAAGAGGCTCCCCATCCATGTGAAGCAGAGTTCCTCTCTATCCCAATTCAAGTGCAACTTGGACAATTGGATAGGGAACAGTAACTTCATCCCTGGTTTTGCACCTGTCTCTAATGGACACAGGCAACCTGTAAATGTTTCATCTCCCAGGCCCCTTCACAGACTTATCAGGGTATTTGGGTCGCATGGCTAGGCTTAAAAAGGCCCTTGTGGTTGTTATCCTAGTAAACACCTATGAACCTATTAATATCTAGGTTTGTATAAATTTGCCTTAAAAAGGGTAAGTGGAAGTTTAAAGCAGGTCTAAAATGCTTTCAGTGATCCATGTCCATTTTGTTGCTTTAAATGAAATAAAGTATGCCTTGCTTTAAACCTGAGAAGTCAATCTTTGACATCTAAAATTTGTTGAGACCAAAAATTAGAACTACTTGAAAATCACATTGCTATACAAACAGGATGTTAACACTATTGACACACTGCACATGTAGAATCTAAGATCTTTGATTTATGGTAGTCCAAGACATTAAGTGCATCTTGTATTCCCTGTCTAATTCCAAGTTTGAAAAATATCTGAAATCGAATAATCAGTTATGCAGATCAGGCATCACAGAACAGAGCACAATGGTATAACTTCTAAGAATCTGAGTAAGAAAAATATTACCTCTACAGCTTTTGTCACCAGGATCTGCTTTACTGAGCCCATCATTGCAAACACAAACTAGTTCTTCCTTATTGCAAGTAGTTGTATCTTCATCACATCCAAATACATCACAGTCTGTTGCATCTGCATAAAGAAACATAATAGAAATTAATTTGCACTGCTAGTATTCACCAAACAAGAGAAAATACAATGTAATTAACATTTATTTACATTAGAATACAGTCTTGTGAAGTTTTTATGTGTATATACATGTTTTTATAATAGATGTATCAGCTGTAGTCATGGTAAGGAAAATGGCCTGTATCCATGTAATACAGCTATTTTATAGGAAAACTAAGGCAAATAAAGTGGAATACCAGGTATGGTTAATATGAAAACATTATTTGAAACATTCGTGGAATTCACTGCCAGAAAGAAAGCACTTTTGGTCCTCCTAGACTACCTGTTTCCATATCTACAGGATAAGCTACAGCTCTTACTTGGTCATTAGTATTTTCTTTTCTTTCTGTTTTCCTTTGGTCTATTCCAAGTACTCACTTGATATCAGCTCATGGCTGACTTGATTGCTGCCACATGCTCTAATATCTCTTACTAGCCTAATTCTACTAAATGTACATAGCCATTCCATAGCTCAACCCTAGTAAGTACATAGCCCTCGTAGAATTATAACTCATCCCTAACCCTAACTTAAAAGCTTTTTTTAACCCTAACTGTAAAATTATCATCACACTCTCTAAACTTAAACCCCTCTTTTGCTCTCTAAACACACATTACCAGGTTGCTCCAGTCCTAAAATCTCCATCACTTCCTATTCCTAAACTTGTCTCCCACTCCTTAAACTTAACTTCTCCAATCACTCTCTAAACTGAAAATTCCCTCCTGCTCCCTAAACTTAAATTTAAAAGTACATATTATTCCTAAACTCTCCTTTAACTCCATAAGCCTAGATTTTCTCTTGCTCCCTAAACCAAAATTCCCCATTCACTCCTTAACAATAAAATCACCTACAGTTTACTAAGTTCCTAATTACTCCCTAACTGTAAAATGACCTCTCATTCCTTAACCCCAATCCCAAGCCCTGCTTCCTAAAAATAAATGACCCAGTTACCTGTAAACCTAAGTGCTAAGTCCCACAATCCTACTACTCCCTCCCCCAGCTGCTGAACTTACTTTACTGCAACAGTTTCACTCTCTCTCTCTCTCTCTCTCAACATGGCTGCCATACTTTGCCTAAACAAAGAGGTGGGTTCAGGCATGAGCAGCAACCCATGCAATCTGTAAGACACTTGAGTTCCCAGCTTCTAAACTGTGGTCTGTGATCAGCCTGACTCAGGCATTTTTTGTAGACTCTTTCTTCCTTTCATATTCACATAAATTGCTTTACTTCTGACCCATGATACGTTGAATATTTTGAGTGTATTTAATTTTAATCTCCGCTCAGAGCCATTTGGCAACATTCATGTGAAATAATGCTTCTTTGTATCCTTCTTGAGTGATGTAACTATTCTCATATATTTCCTTTCTGAAAGATTGCACCTACCTGGAAAATATGGGTTCCTGAAGGTGCTTAAAATGCATTTATTTCCCGTTGTGCTTTCTTTCTTAAGGTTTATACATACCAAGTTTTTCAGATTTGTTTGTATGATTTCTGACAAAGATAATCCACCATATTTGTTGCCCCCCACTTGTATGTCTTTTTCCTATGGCAATACAGTGCTGATATGTTCAGAACTAGATACAATGCCCTAGATACAGTTGTACCATTTGTTTAATACAAAACAATGATTAACTTCTTATTTATTTTTGTTCCATGTTTTCCTGAATTTATATAAGATTTCCTTGCTGCTCTCATGCTGCTTGGTTTCTTACGTTCCATTAAGCCACATGATATGACTTCTCCTGATTCCTTTACTCCTATGATGCCTGTTGCTATTGCTTTCCATTCAGTCATCAGAAAAAGTTCTTAGGTCTTTGATTTCTAGTTGAATTATTTTGCATTTTTTCTGTTAAAGTTAATTTCTTATATCTTATCCTTCCTCAGTGTCCACACTGTGGAAGGATTGTATCTGAAAGCTTTGTTGTTTGTTATATCTTATCCTGTCTTCCAGTTTTACTTTGCTTGTAATTATTTTCCTGCTTATTAATGCTGATACACTAGTTTTTCTTTATCTCTAATAAGAACAGTGGCATGATACAGTATAAGAAAAATTAACAAAATGTACAAAGATGTGCATATCAGTAGATTTCTTAACAGACAGAAAAATATGAAAGTGCCACTGATCATAACTAGTCTTATTAAGTTTCTTCTAATCATTTAATTCAAGAATAAGGGACAAAGCCCAAAACAATTTGGGGGAAAGATCTCAAATAAGAGATTTATATATATATATATATATATATATATATATATATATATATATATTGAAAGTATTTGTACACTATTGGGATATTGGGATCTGCCTTAATGTGTGCTTTCTGAAATGCATGATGTCTTTAATTTTAATATCCAACACAATTTGATTACTGTACTCATCATAGCTGAGTCTTACACATTCAAATCTTTTCTGAGGGATGGAGCAAAACTCTGAGCCAAAATCAAGAATACCCAGAAAATCAGAGACAGCTGAGAGAGATTCCAAATATATTTTACTTACATTTGCCTTTTCAGTCGTATGTTGCAGTTTTAAAGATGCTAGATGGTCTCCCATGTACTTCTACGGTGACTGCTATGTGTGTGTCAGAGCAAGCTTTGCTTATAACAGTGAAGTTCTGATGCCTAAGACATGGGTCTGTTCTGCTACATTTTTATGTAACAGAAAAGAGTTAATGACTGCATGCTCCTAATGTTTTTTTTCTGTTTTGTAGAAGTAAATGTTTTTCCAGTGATGGTATCATGGTTTTATATATATAACTGCAGACATGTATGTCATACAAGTTATTGCACAGTCACTTGAAAAATCAATTAACAAAACTGATAATGTGAAGAGACCTCTTTATGTTGAAAAACGCTGTATTGTTGGAATATATTTATATAGACAGATAAATATATATGTGTGTGTGTGTATATATATATATATATATATATATATATATATTTGAATTGTCTTTTATTTCTGTAGTCCTGTGTCGTAGCTGGCAAAGTAAGGAATCCAGAGTAATAGGTCAAAGTATCTTCTCAAAATGTCAAAAAGATGGGCTGCACTCCTGCATTTTGTAACTAAAAGGAGCCAACTTTTATTTTTTTATTTTTATTTTACATTTGTTTACCGGGCTAGTCCAAATGGATACATGTCCATTTTCAGTAGAGGCCCGGGGAGAAAAGCTCCTCTACAATGCTACTATAGTAAGAGTAAACAAAAAATTTACCATAATATATAAACATATACAAATAAAATCTAAAAACATGTACTTTAAACCTTCAGCTGGAAGTAAAAGCATTTGAGTACAATATGAGGTTTAGTAAAGTAGAAAAAATACAAGTAAATTACCTAATTACTCTATTACAAAAAAAAATGTAAAGTAGAAAAATACAAGTAAAGTACCTAGTTACTCTATTGCATCTTTGTAAGAAGTTGAAAAGTAGTGGTTTTATGCCTTTATTAGAAATGAAGTAACAGAAACAGTTTTGTAGAGGATAATTTAGAGTGTTAGATATAAGAAAAAGAGTGGGTGTAAAGAATCAAATAAAAAGGAGGTAAAATGGTTAGTCTGGGTTATTGCAAGAGCAAAGCCAGTGGTTGGAAAAGAAGAGTTTTAGTTTAGTTTTAAATAGTGGGAGTGATGTTTGAGTTATGAGGTCTTGGGGTAGTTGATTCCATATTTTACCAACTGAGTTGGAAAATATAGAGTCACCTGCTGAGTTCTTAGATAGAGAAGTATGAATCAGTATTTTATTAGAGGAGCGCAGGTTCTTCAGATTGTTATAGGGTTTTATGAGGGTGGAGAGCATTGGAGTGTTGTCAGGGTGGTAGTGGGCTTTATGGCAATTGTAAGTTGATTAAATTGTATTAGATTGGGTAATTCAAGCCACCCTAGTCTTTTAAGATTGGAGCAATGATGAGACCTGTATGGAGAGGCTGTAGCAAATCTGGCAATATTGTTATATGATGTAGTTAGTTTATTAAGATTATATTTAGAAAGATTTGTATAAATAGGGGAGGCATATAATAGGGAAGATATTAAGTGGGTTCTAGCTATTGTAGTTTTGGCTTCTGGAGTAAGGAAAGATTTGATTCTGTAGAGAGAGCCTAGTTTTCTGTTAGTTGATTTTATTGTAGAGTCAATATGCGTGTCAAATTTTAGTTGGTTGTCAATTGTAATGCCTAGAAGTTTGGTGTTATTGTCTGGAGAGATAAGGATGCCATTGTTGGACGTGAGTGAGAAATTGATGGAGAGAGACAAGAGAGTGGGTGTAAAAATCAAGAGTTTGGTTTTCTTTGGGTTAAGGAGGAGACAATGGTTAGAGAACCATTGCTCTATGGTTGTGAAGGTATTTTGTGTGAGAGAATAAAGTTCAGACTGTGTTGGGGCTGAGCAAATGATGGTTGTGTCATCTGCATATTGAATGCAAGTTGATAGGGGAGTGGCTAGGTGAAGGTCATTTATAAAGATAGAAAATAGTAGAGGGCCTAAGATAGAGCCCTGAGGGACTCCTATAGAGGTGGGAAGGAGATCAGAGAGGTGGTTATGCCAGAGTACAGCCTGTTTTCGGTTGTCCAGATAGGATGTGAACCAATTTAAGGGTGTATTGTCAAAAGAGAGGGACCTTAGATGATGGAGGAGAAGTTTGTGGTTGACCATGTCAAAGGCTTTGGATAGGTCAACAAAGAAGGCTGAAGAAGGAATATTATTGTTGCGGTTTTTGTTAATTGAGTCGATAAAGGATAGTAAGGCTGTAGTAGTACTATGGAAAGGGCGAAAACCATGTTGGCACTTAGCTAGGAGGTTGTTATTTAGTGGGTGATTTAGTAACTGTTTGTGGATGCATTTCTCCATTATTTTTGCAAGTGGTGATAATAATGCTATGGGGCGAAAGTTGGAGTACTCCGTAGAGTCACCACCTTTGAACAGTGGGATGATATATGAGATTTTCCATAATGAAGGAATTGTACTTTCTTTTCTTTACCATCTTTACCATCATAGATTGTACAATGTGCAGTAACTTGTAATTCAGTAGATATTCATTAAATAAATCTTCATACTTCCTGACACATCATGTATAATCTGCATAAACAGTTTTGCAACTACAAGCCATTTGACAAACTATGCCTCAAGAAAAACAATAGTTTGCATATTTTGTGTATAGATAAAAAATAGTGACTACCAACAGTATGAAGATGTGAGAATATTCAAATAAAGCTTACCTTATGTGTTTATATGTTCATAGGTACTTGCTAGGCTATTGAGCTATGAGGATCTCAAGAGGCCTAGCCTTACATTTATATGGTAGTTGGGTACTTACGTATTATCGCAACCAGATTTATAAAGTGCGATAATTTGTCTATTTTCGGCAGAAACATGTTGCCTGACCTAAAAACGGGTTTGTAAAGATGTCGCCAGCAGTTTGTCAAGAAAGAGCATGTATGTTCACCTATCAAGGGGTGTGTAAAATGTTTAAGTATTATAGTGCCAGAAAATTTTCCACACAGGAAGCGGAAGAACAGCAGAATTCCTCTTGCCTGGTAATGTCCCCGGCCGACCTACACACCTGACTGCTGCTTGTCTGTCACCACATTTCCATCCACACAAGTTGTCAGGACCATGGCTCGTTAACATAAACTGACCCCCCTTTTTTAGAAAGGTCCTTTTGCAAGTATCTGATTTGTTACATACCCCTGTTTACAGTTCAGACTCTCAGAAGGCACATTAATGCAGTTGTGACTCGGAAGTACTGATTTAAAAGTGTGGTTCTGTTGGTGAGTTTTACTGACAACAGTCCCTGCCTCTTTTCTCTGTAACTGTATATTTACTATCTGTGTATGACAAAGGACTTGAAAACAGCTGCTCCGTCCTTAAAAAGCAACCAAACCCATTTATTTCAAAGTGTTAGTACACATACAATCCTGTGAATTGGAAATGGTCACGATCCATAAGCAAGAATGCAACCTTTTTAAAACAGTCTGCCACTGCAAAGAAAGCCATATCACTCCCCGAGCAAGCAATGAGCTGTTATTCACTGCTCCTTACAGGCACCTTCACTTTTGCTGATTACTGCCCCCGAAAACTTCAGTGTGCATTTCCTGAGTCAATTTCCTGTAGCTAACAGGGTAATGAAGAATGCAGGAATTGCACGGATGTGGACCACTGAGTTGGAAGAAATGAGCCGCATCAACCAGAAGTACAAACTTACAGCATTTCTGCTCTGCCTGCCTCATTCCCACTGTGACAAACTGCTGGCGACATCTTTACAGACCCCTTTTTAGGTCAGGCAACGTGTTTCTGCCGAAAATAGATAAATTATCGCACTTTATAAATCTGGTTGCGATAATACGTAAGTACCGGTAGTTGTTATTGCTTATATTTTGAATTCAAATAACTTACATTAGCCAGACAAGGATATGTTGGAACATGTGCATATGTCCCCTATCCATAAGTGAAATGGATGCTCAGTCGGTGGAGAATGTGTGGTTACTCATCCATTTGTCAAAATTACACTTGAACTGAGTAATAGAAGTAATTTGCTTTATGTGGAGTGGAAGATGGTTCCACAGAAGTGTTATTTTCTGTCATGCATATCAATTCCTCCAACATGTTTTATTTATTTTGTAAAAGAGATTGACATCACTTGTGTGAATGCTTATGATATCATTGCACTTATAAATGTGTAATAGCTCTGACTGAGTAGGATCATTAGAGAGTGTATATGCAAGGCAGAGATTGCCTCTCAGTAGCCTGTCTAACACTGAGAAGAGGAGTAAGACTTTAATAAGGTTTGCATAGTTTTTATGATTCAGGTCTTTTTTTTAAGTGAGAAAGCATTGTGGTCATTCCATTTGTGACAAGTTTTGGAAAGATGCATACTGAAAGGGGCACTACACTCAATAATCGGCCTTATGAATGCCAAGTACCATGGAACAATTACATCCCTGCATCTGGATGCAGTACCTTTAGATATCAGATGTTCAGTCAAAAAGTACTTCATAAAACAGTAGATACTTCATGATCAAAAGGACAATTCATTGTTGACATAGGTTTCCAGATCCCTAGTTATGGGATCAATTTTTAGGGGTGTTTTTATATACTTATTGGTATTTAGTTTTAGTCCATGGTTTTGACACCAGCATTGTTTGGGACATGCCCTCTCAGAAAACCTGACGTCTTCTGAGGAGTTTATAATGACACCAAGTTTGTAGTCATCTGCACACTCGGTTATCCAGAAATTTTAATGTTAGTTTTGCCCTATGAGAAATAAATATCAATGAGGAGTGGCCCAAGGACTGAACCCCACTAGTAGCAGGTCTTTTGGAGGAGGTATAGCTGTCAAACATAATTTCCCAGGTTATATTTGTGAGCCAATTTGATATGGACTAAATTACATGGGGCTTGACATTCAGCTGAGAGACTTGTTGAACGATACCTGTATGATGGATTGTGGGACATTTTAGCAAGGCCAGAATAAGTAATATGTACTGTTCTGTCCTCATCTATTGTTTCAGTAACTTTTTAAAAGAAGTTAAACAGGTTTAGTGAGAAGTACATGCCCTTCACAAATCCCAACTGGGTTGGGTTTGAGAGTCTGTAGGTTACCTATAGCCTTGTATAAATCATTATTCCATAATGATTATTTCCATATATTCACAGATGAAACATATCAGGGTTTTGGGTCTGTAATTGCCCAGGTCTATTGAAGCCCTAGCATTGTGCAAGGAATTATTGTCGCTGTCCTCCATTCATCCAGCATGTATCCTGCTTTGAGGCTGATATTGAATAGCTTCTGTAGGAGATCAGGCAAGTTATGTTTCAAGTTGACTGTTTCAAGTTATCTGATCCCACAGCTGTAGTATTCTTCATATTACATAGACTCCTTAGAACTTCTTCTTTAGTTATTTGAGTTGTGGGGTGAATGTGTGGGTATGTGATCTGTGAATACTGGAGGGGAGACAGGAATGAAGTTTGAGCTAACTTTCTCCAATAATAGATTGGCTGTGTCCTCTTGGTCTTAGTATGCAATACCATTTAGTATTAGCTCTGCACATAGCTGGGCATTATTTCTGGCATTTATAACATAATTAAAGAAAGTTTATGGTTGCCCTTCATCTGGGTGGACATTTTTACTTTATATTTGGTGTTGTTTAATTTGATCAGGGTCTGGAGTTCTTCCTTCTGTTTAGCAAGTGTGTTTTTGGCATCTTGACAGTTTGATTTATTTTTGTCAGCAATAAGTTTTTCACGTTAACATAATTGTTGTTTATATTTAGATTTTACCATAGATATTTATTATTTAATTTAGAATTGTATTTATTTCTGAAGGGGGTAGATGTATCTATGTCGAAATTTACATCTGCATACAATTTGATAATGAAGGATTTCACATAAGCAGCGAGGGTCATTAAGATGGAGGGGGCTTTTGAATTTATCCAGGTCATGTGATTGATAGTGGTCTGATTTCACTAGGGAAGGACTTTTGATTGGTAGGAGCAAACCTGCCCTATATTGATAAAAAAAAACAAATCCAGGATGTTATCTTCCCTGATTGGGGTGTGGACTAATGGTTCATGAAGTTTGTTTTGATGAAGTTGAGAAATCTCTGTGTATATTTCTGAGGATGTAGAACAAGTCTCCCACTTAATGGAGGGGTAGTTGAAGTCTCCTAGGAAAATGATGTTGCACTTAATATGCTATACTTAGGTAGGTAGGTGGTATGAGTTGAGAGTGTTGAGGGTGACCTATTGTTAGCTAAGATATGGTAAAGGTTTTGTCAACAGTAAACTGGACATGGAGGAGTTCAAGGTCATTATCTTGTCTTACTAGTTTGGAGATTGTTTTTTAAGAATATGGACACACTACCTCCTTTCCTTCCTTTAGTTAATGTGGTGGGCCTGAAACCATGCACTGATGGAGTACTTTCAATGGTCTTGAACCAAGTCTTTGAGATGATGCATATGTCAATGTTTTCTAAGGTAAGAAGTGTTCATATGGAGTGGAGTTTTTTTATAAGGTTCCTAGAATTGAACAGCAGTACCTTAATATTACCCAGGTTCTGTTTGTTGTTGGAAGCATTAGAAGACTGACATTGCCTATAAAAAGGCACTATGGGGGTGGACAGGGTTATAGCTTACATATAAAAAAGCCTTGTGGGGAGATTTGCAACCATCTTTGGAAAAACAGTTCTGTCTACCATACATTTTCACTCTGACGTATATTGTAACCCCTTTCAATGACACTGGAAGCTAAGCCAGTTGTACAAATCAATAAGCTTTTGTTCATATTGTGTCATCATTCTTGACCATTTATTTATTTGCAGTTTGATTGCCAGGGAAGTCCACTGGGCCGAACTGACCCATTTTTAGTGGAGGCCTGGGGAGAAAACTGAAGATGCAGTAAACAATTTAGATGCAACTGATAGTTAATATTAAAGATAACAGTATGTAAAACAGCTACAAATAAACACATTCAATATCATGCATAGTTAACATATTCATTAAGCTTGAAGTTAGGGATCACAGTTTCATTTGAGGAAAACAGATATATGTTGGGTGTGGAAACAGTTTACATACAAACCTTTTAAGAAAATGTAGACACGCTTTACATACACACATTAACAGCAGAATGCTATTTACGATATTTACAACATTGGGCTGTGTGAGGGTAGCTGTAGGAGCTGTTGAGAGCTTAGAGAGAGAGAAGCTATAGAAATAGTCGAGAGCTTAGATAGGCTCATAGGAAGATAACTATGAGAGTTGTAGAGCTTGGGAACCAGAGAGAGAACCCCCTTGGATTAGGTTGGTTGAAGGCAGGTACATTTCCATTTAGTGGACAGGTGTTTGAATAGTTGGGTTTTGAAGTTTTCTGAGTTTGGCATGGTTCTTAGTGTGGAGGTAAGGGAATTCCATTTTTTGCCTAGTGATAAAGAGAGGAGAAGTTGGCCAACAGGATGTTTAGGTTTATGGATAGTAATCAAGTTCTGAATTTCAGACCTGAGAGCTCTGTAGGGTGTATAAGGGGGAAGGATATTAGTTAGAGCGGGACATTTTGTTGGGTGAAATATGAGTCTATGTGCAGTAGTGAGTTGGAGATAGTCTATGTAGTTTGGGAGTTCAAGCCAATTCAGGGATTGTAGAGTTAGGCAGTGATGGGTGGTATTTTTAGATTTAGAGGCAAATTTAGAGATTTTGTTATAGCAGTTTCCTAGTTTAGAGGTTATAGAGGAGGACAGGTTGGTTAAGAGAAGGGCTCCATATAATAAAGAAGAAAGATAAGTTGAGGCCAGAGTTTGCCTGGGAGAGTTGGAGAGAAAGTGGTTATTCCTATACAGCATACCTAGCTTTCGGTGGGTTTTCTTAATATTTTGTTGAATGTGAATATCAGACTTGAGGTGTACATCTACATTAATGCCAAGTAGTTTGACAGAGGGAACCACTTCTATAGGTGAGTTGGTTTGACTATAGACTTTGAAATTGCTTTTATCATAGGAGAGGGACTTTGTGGGAGGGAATAGTAGAATCTTTGATTTATTTGCATTGATAGAGGGGTGATTTTGGTGCATCCAGTTTTCAGTTGTTGAGAAGGCAGTTTGAGTTTTAGCCAGCAATTCAGAGAGGTTTGAAGCAGAGCAGATTAAGGTTGAATCATCTGCATATTGAATGATTTTAGCATCAGGAATAGCAGTGTGAAAGTTATTGATGAAGATGTTAAAAAAGAATTGGCCCAAGGATGGATGCCTGTGGTACGCCAGTTGGGGTAAGTAGCAAGGAAGAGATGGAGTTCTTCCATTTGACTGCCTGTGATCTGTCTGATAGATAGCCGGAGAACCAGGATAAAGTATTACATGAGAGATTAAGGTATGAGAGATGACAGAGAAGGTGCTTGTGGGAAATAGTATTAAAGGCTTTAGACAGATCTAGTAAAACAGTAGAGACTAAGTGTCCTGAATCTTGGGCTTGATTGACAGTTTCTAGAAAAGAGAGTAGAGCGGTTATTGTGCTATGGCCTGGGCATAAGCCATGCTGGGTAGGAGAAGATTGTTTTGAGTCAGGAAAGGCATAAATTGGAGGTGGATGCATTTTTGTAGTATTTTGGAGATTGGTGAGAGCAAAGCAATGCGGTAAAAGTTTGAGATGCTGATATTTTTGCCTCCTTTATGAAGAGGAAGAATATAAGCTGAGTGTCAGAGTTTGTGGACGTATGATTCTTTTATGGATCAGCTGATAATGATGCTGATTGGGAGAGCAATACCATCAGCAGCACATTTTAGGAAGGAAGAGGGAATATTGTTGGGAGCATTAGAGCAAGGTTTAAGTTTGGACAAAAGTTTTTTTATAAAGTTAATGGAGATGGGTTTGAGTTCAAACAGATGAGGTGAGTTAAAAGGGGGAGAGTGCAGAGCAGCCGGGTTATTATTGGGAAACGTCTTGGTGTGGGTAGTAATAGTTTTGATGAAAAATGAGTTAAATTCAGAGCCTAGTTCAAGGTCAGATTTACTTGGGTCAGGACAGGGATTATTCTTGGAGCCTGGATTGAGGAGTGAGTTTATTGAGTTCCAGAATTGCTTAGGGTTTTTATTGCTATTGGACTGGAGTTTGATATAATAGGATTTTTTGTCTTTGTTGATTAATTGTTTTGTATGGCTGTGGAGCTGTTTATATTGAAGCAAGGTATTGGCCAGTTTATTGTTTTGGTAAAGCTTCCATAGTTTGTCTCTGTGGTGCATAATCTGTTTTGTATATTGTATATTTGTATAGCCAAGGAGCAGTTTTGGTTTTTATCCTTTTGTTTCTTAGTGGGGCTAGTGAGTTTAAAGTAGCAAGGAAGACAGAGATGAAGTATTCTATAACCTTGTCAAGAAGAAGGATGTTTAGAATTTGCCATTTCATTTGTTAGAAAGTATTTGATAAAGTAGCTGGGTTAAAGCTACTGAGGTTACGAGTTTGAATGTATTGATGCTGGTGTGGAGATGAGCTAGTTGAGCAATGCTTGAAGGCTGGGAGGTGGTCGCTAAAGGTATCAGGAATTGTGCCAGAATTGGTTTATTTTATTTGGATCTGAGACTAGGATCCAATCTATACTGGATCCGGGAGGGCTTATTTGGTTTGGGTGAGTGATGGAGAGGATTATTTGAGTGACGTTATAGAGGTTAATGGATAGGAAGGGAGAGGGGAAATTGACTTTATTCCAGTCAATATTCACATCACCAAGGATATAAGTTTCATAGTTAATTTTGGTAGAAGCCCATAGTAGAATATTTTTGAGTGTAGAAATAATGTTACCAGGTGAAATATATGGGGCAATGATGCAGATATTTTTATATTTATTTAGTTTTAGAAGTCCAACCGTTAGTTCGGTGTTCTGGAATTGAGGAATTGGAATTTGGAGGGGAATTCAGGTAAGAAGGTTGGAATAGAGAAGGGCAGTGCCTCCACCTTTTTTATTTAGTGGGTCATTTCTGAGGCAATGAAATCCTGGGGGCAGAATCTCAGAGTCAGAGATAAAGGGTTTGATCCAGGTTTTGGAGATGACTAAGATATCTGGTTGGTTATATCTTTAAGGTGTTGAGATAGGGGGAAGAATGTAAGGGATCAGTGTTGTTAAAAAAGGATGTAGGACCAGGGTTAGGATGGATATCACCAGCTTGGACTAAGTTGTTAAAGGAAATATCCTTTAGCCATTTTGGTCTACCAGGCATGAGTTTAGGTAGATTGTAGATTGGAGTAGGTGACAGTGTCTTAACTTTAGAGGAGATGAGTTTAGGGTGGAATAAGTGCAGAGGGTTGGCTGAATGAGAGAAGAGGAGATAGAGTGAAAATGGGAGTAAGAGTGAGGGTGAAGGTGGGTTTGTATGGCAGTTGTCTTTGTAGGTAGTATTGGACAGGCATAGGTGGAATATGAGGTAGCATAGTATAAGGGAAGTAGGAACAGAAAGAGGAGGCTGGGGGACTGGATTGTGCGGTAACTTAAGGAGAGCATGTTGGAGCAAAGAGAGAGTGGTATGTGTGGTTATGAAAATAGAGAAGGCTATGAAAAAAAAAGGGTGAAAAAGTGATGGGGGTATTCTACAGATTTAAGGAAAGAGGAGGGGACTATAATGGAGTACAGATAATAGAGTTTAAGAAGGAGGGCTATAGGTGGGAGGAGTAATGAGGGGGAGCTGGTATTGGGTAATTAGGCTGAGAGGGTGGGTTAAGATAGGAATAAAGCTAGGAGTACTAGTGCCGGGTGGGAATTTGGGGCAGGGGAGTGGAGTGAGGCCATACGGCAAATGGAGCGGGAAAGAACAATAGAGGTGAGTATGGCAGAAAAAGTATCAGCAAAGAGCAGTTTAAAGGCTTTAGTAGAAAGGTATGAGCTGATATTTCCAGACAGAAAATGAAGGCTGCCTTTACAGAGGGTGGTTTAGCAGGGGGGAGAAGATATTTACAGTCTAAGGATATTAACTCACAACCAACGTTTTGTGAAAAAGTAAAACCTGTTGGGATTATAAAGAATGTCTAGGATTTACATTGGTAGATGCTCCCACCTAGTGATAGAAGGAGATAGCAAACAGCAGGGATAGTTGGACCCATCTTAGGTTTAAATATATTCTAGGTTAGTGATAACAGGAGAGGGATAGGGCAAATGGTCTGCGGTAGGCTGCTAGAACGTGCACACGGAAGGGCAGACTAACTCTATAGATACTACATCAAGTCTACATTTAATTAGTGTTAAGCAACATACATTTACACAATCTTGTTGGGGGAGGGGGGTCTTCTCAGTAGTAGTTTCTAAGTACCAGGTAAGCTGGCCAATTCAGCTTGTCTTCAGGTGATGGCCGGAGGTATTCCTTTTGCATTTAAAGCAGGGAGGGAGCACCCGGGATGGATTACTGTACAGGAGAGAGGGGCAACACTGAGTTAGTTAATATTGCAGATGTAGAGGGGAATGGTAGAAGGTAAGGGAATGTTTATTGCAGAAAGGAGGGAGTAACAAAGCACAGTAGTAGACAGAGGCTATGGTTAGATGAGGCTGGAGCAAGTTTATAGAGGAAGAGTAGGTTTAGGGGATTAACAGTAGAAAGCAGTAGACATTAGGCTATGAACAATACAAGTTAGGCAATGTAGGCTCCATTAAATCAAACAAAACATTCATTCAGCAGTTCAGCATGCTATCAGTGACCCTAGTCCTTTTGAGAAGACAAGGTTATACAGCAGTAGAGCCAAAAATAAGCAGAAAGCAAGGGGTAAATGACAAAGTAATACTATAAAATCTTCTAACAGTGCAATATATAGTGCTCAACAGAAAGCAAGGGGAGCATAACACAGTAAACTACAATATGTTCATGCTGTGTAATAACTTGTGCTGAAAAGATTTCAAAACAGTTTAGAATCTGTGTGGAGTCCTTATAGACATATGTTGAGCAGAACAGTTTTCAAAACAGTATAAAATTCATGTGGTGTCCTTATAGATGCAAACGGAAAGAAAATAGCTGCTAAGCTGGTATTTAAGCTATAAGGCTTTTAGTAGGACCACTGATCCACCTTAAAAAGAGAAATAGAGGTCTTCAACGATGCACGTTCGTTGGCGTACTTTTAACAGCACATCTGGAGAGCAGACTAGGCCAGCAATGTTCAACAGTCGAGCCCTATATACTCAGACTAAATTAATGCAGCTGGTGACAATGTAAAAAGAGACCCACTCATCCCAAAAAGCAGCTTACAGCTGCTAAGCTGGTAATTAACCTAAGCAAAGGGGAAATGACACAGTACAATACAAGCCGTCAAACAATACAGTATATAGAGCAAAACGGTCTCCAAAACTGTGTAGAAGCTGTGCGGAGCCCTTATAGTTACAAATGGACAGAAAAAATGGCTGCCAAACCGGATTTTAAGTGGAAGGCTTGAAGTGGGATTGCTATTCCACCTTAAGAGGCAATCCGGCATTCAGTGATGCACTTTGGCTAGTGTCCTTTTAACAGGACATCATTACACCAGGTTTCTGGTCGTGACAAGCCAGCAGTATTCAATCAAGCCCCTTGTACCCATACTATATTAATGCAGCTTTAGTGAGTGTAAAAAAAGAGCTCCCCTCATCCCAAAAAGCAGCTTGCAGAAGTCAAAAATACATGTAGGTCGCAGATAAATGAAGCCATCAGCACAAGGCCAACAATAACCTTACAACACAGTTACAAACATTGCATTGGAGTGATAGTCCTCAGCTCAAGGCCATCTATAACCTTAAAGCACAGTTACAAGTAAAAACGCCGAGTTTAGCACAATAGTTGCTTAAAGGCTTGCAACTGATAGACAGATATGCTGAAAAAAACTACCAGGAGGTGAAATCAAGCACCCTAAACTGCAGGATTGGCACAGAGGCTCTATGGACACTAAGGACAGGATTTAAAAATGGTGCCACAGTCCGTAGGAGATAGACATAAATTCCAGGAGGAAATTAGCTAAGGGGGAGGGGAATAGGTGGAGGGAAGGTGATTGGACTAGAGGGATAGAAGGTAGGAGGGACTAAAGGGCTGGAAAGTAGGTAGGAAGAAAAGTCCCAGGAAGGGGGAAGGCTTAATAGAGGTAAGTATGGCAGAAAAAGTATCAGCAAAGAGCAGTTTAAAGGCTGTAGTAGGAAGGTATGAGCAAATATTTCCAGCCAGACAATGAAGGCTGCCTTTACAGAGGGTGGTTTAGCAGGGGGTAGGAGGGGCAGAAGATATTTGCAGTCTATTAACTCACAACCAACTTTTTGTGAAAAAATAAAAACTGTTGGGATTATAAAGAATATCTAGGATTTACATTGGTAGATGCTGTCACCTAGTGGTAGAAAGAGATAGCAAACAGCAGGGATAGTTGGACTGGTTTACTATTAAAATTTTGAAATGAACTCCGTCGACTGTACTATTGTCGAACACAGAAGTTCGAAAACGGTAATATCGATGACAAAAAAACAACTTAGGAACCGGTTTTAACATGGGTCGAGATAGGGGAGATGTTTGTAGTTTGGAATAACACTGAACACCTATCTCAACCCATGTTAAAATCCATTCCTAGTTTGTTTTTTTGTCATTGATATTACCGTTTTGGAACTTCCGTGTTCGACAATAGTACAGTCGACGGAGTTAATTTCAAAATTTTAATAGTAAACCGTTAGACCCGTCTTAGGTTTAAATATATTCTAGGTTAGTGATAACAGGAGGGGGAGAGGGCAAATGGTCTGTGGTAGGCTGCTAGAATGCGCACAGGGAAGGGCAGACAAACTCTATAGATAGTACATCAAGTCTACATTTAATTAGTATTAAGCAACATACACTGATGAGAGGTGTTTTCTTGCAAAAGATGATATTACAAGAGTATTGCAGTGCTTGTGAGTTATCCAGTCATGTTGTAAAGTTCTCATATGTTTCTTAAAGTGATGACTTTAGCAAGTGATGGTATATGACTTTGGCATTTCTGCCTTTACAGATAATATTCCGAAAGTAAAAGTATCTAAATGCCCAAGAAGTTTATTTTGCAAAGTCCAGTTATTTAAAAGTACAACGAGTTTGTTCAGTCAACATTTGATAAGCACAATGAAAGTATAAGTTCAGAGCACAGAGGCATTCGACAAGCACTGTTTATGCCAGAAACTTATGCATATGCCCATCTGTGTATATTCATGCTTTTTCACAAAACCCTTCGCTGGTATGTGTTAATATGGCAGACAGATTTCAAAAACCCCCACCACTTGTGTTTGATCAGAATATTGCAGAGAACTGGAGAATATTTGAGCATGAGTACGATATTTTCATACAAGCAGCTTACGCAAATAGAGATGCACGAACCAGGCCATTCATTTTGCTAAACCTAGCAGTGTCTGAGGGCATAGAAAGAGAGTGTTCATTTGTGTATGCACCAGTAGTATATGAAGGAGAAGGTGCGGACCACCATATTCTTGTACAAGCTGAATCAAGGGAAGACCATGAGTATTTGAAGCGCAAGTTTAGAGAAATGTGGCAACCCCCCGAAGAATATTACATTAGAGAGGCATTTGTTTTATAGAAAAGATCAGAAACCGGGGGAAATATTTGCAGTGGTTGGAATGGTGGCCTAATGGTTAAGGTGTTTGCCTTGCAAACACAAGGTGCAGGGTTTGAGTCTCACAAGGGGTAATTGGCTAGACTTAAAATGGCTTGCAAGGGCAGTTAGCTTAGTACTAATCTATGAACCTATGAGCTTATATAACTGAGTTGAGAAACAGAGCTAAAGTGTGTCGGCATGGTGATCTAAAAGATGAGCTGATAAAGGAGAGGCTTGTATGTGGTATTAATAGTGCTGCTGTGAAAAAGATTTTACTTTGTGACAGTGATTTAACATTGAGCAAAGCAACAGAGATTTGTGAAATCCATGAGGTGACAGAAAAACATACAAGTATGCTTCCGAATGACAAGAGCATAGTTTTAGTTGGCTCCAGAGCAAATGTAGATGGTATGCAGCACATGGCAAACAAGAACAGGCCTAAACACGTGTCAGTTATAGGATTTCCAAAGAAGCCAAAAGGTTTTCTAGAAAGTTACAGGAAAGGTGCAAGCTAAGTGGCAGCACACTGCATTACAACCATGAATCAGCAAAACTCAAATCTAGCTTCATTGTTTACTGTCACAATTGTGGTACGAATCATGAGGCTAAAAGAGTGAAGTGGTTAGCCTTTGGTCAGTAATGTCACAAGTGTAAAAAAATGGAAACATTTCCAAAAGTTTTAAAAATCAAGTAAGCTTTACACAGTTGTAAAGAAAGGTCACACAAAAAACCAAGTTGATCAAGTAGAGTTGAAGCAGTCAGCTTTCTATGTAAATGGTGTATCAGTGCTTGGGGAAAGAGTTGATGCAGTCAACTTGTTAAGAAGAAGTAAAATGTTTTTTATTGTCTGGATTAATGGAAGATCCACAGACCTCAAAGTAGACACTCGGTCAAAGTATAATGTTATATCAGCAGACACATTTGCAAGAGTGAGAACTAATGAGCAACTCAGCGTAATCAGTAGTGCGAGACTTGCTCTTTATGGAGGTGAAGAAATTCAAACCACAGGTTCAGTGATGCTTTCATGTTATCTGGCCTAGAACTGTTACAACATGTTACTCTATGCAGTCCGAAGACCAGTGCGATGTTTATTGGGTCTCAAAGATAGTTTAAAATTAATCTGTTTTCTTTTGCTAAATAAGTTCATCATGTGAGTGCAGTTCCGAGTTCTAATTTTTCCTAAGCCATTTTTCTCAGAGTATGCTGTTTTCGATGACAAATTGGGCATGTATCCAGTTGTGTATTCCATGAAGTTAAGCATAGAGGTCACTCCAGTAGTCAGACCAGCAAGAAGAGTTCCAATAGCTATGCAAGATAGTTAAAGCTCAGTTGGATAAAATGGTGCAGCAAGGTGTGATTTGTCCAGTCACAGAACCAACTGAATGGGTGTCGTCCATGGTAGCCGCTCACAAAAAAGGCTCAGATGACATTAGAATATGCATTGACCCAAGAGATTTGAACAAAGCATTAAAGATACTATATCATCCAATGCGCACAGTTTAAGAAGTTGCAGCTCTAATACCGAATGCCACTGTATTTTCTGTTTTAGATGCAAAGATTTCATTTTGGCAAATGTTGCTTCATTGCAAATCCTCATTTATAACTACTTTTGGTAGTCTGCTTGGCAGATACAGACTTCTCAGGATGCCATTTGGAATAAATTCTGCAAGTGAAGTTTTACATAGTGCAATGGAGCAAATTTTTTCAGGTTATCCTTGTGTCATAATAGTAGGTGATCTATTAAATGGAGGCAACGGTGAAGCAGAGCATGACAGAAACCTCAAGAAAACTCTAAACAGAGCATGTGAAGTGAACCTAAAGCTCAGTCCTCTGAAGTGCAAACTCAGGCTTCCAGAAGTTACGTACATAGGACATTTGTTTACAAGTGCAGGCTTGAGACCTGACCCAACCAAGCAAGGAGCTATTCTAGAGAAGTCAGCATCAGACAATGTCCAAGTTTTACAGCATTTCCTGGGCATGGTCAACTATTTAGGCAAATTTGTACCAGACTTCAGTGAGTTGTCAGCATGCTTAAGACAGATAACATGCAAACATGTTGCATGGTCATGGTTGGAACATCACCAGAAGACATTTGAAGACCTCAAGCAGAAAATTAACACCTCGCCTATGTTAAGACACTATGATGTGAAAAAAAACTGTTACTCTTTCCTGTGATGCTTTAAAATTTGGCCTAGGTGCAGTTATACTTCAAGAGGGCAGACCAGTAGCCTTTGCAGCTAGAACACTAACCCAAACTGAGATGCAGTATGTTCACATTGAGAAAGAGCTTTTGTCTATAGTATTTGCATGTTCCAAGCTTCATGATTATATTTATGGTCGAGTTATTCAGATTGAAACTGATCATCAACCTCTAGTTACTATTCTAAAGAAGACTATGCATTCCACTCTAGCGAGATTACAATGAATGATGCTCAAATTGCAAAAGTACAATTTCAAAATGGTCTACACAGAAGGCAAGTTGCTTTATCTGGCTGATGCCTTATCCAGATCGCCCAGAAATACAACAGAACAGTTTGATGCAGAAAAGTTTGACTTTGATGTGATGTCAGTGCATTATTTTTCCACCACTAGACTTGATGAGTTAAGGGATCACATTCAGACTGATCCAATTTCACAGAAGCTCAATCAGTATATTAATGTTGGATGGCTGTCAATGCAATGTAGTATATCACTTGAGGTGCAAGCATATTTTCCTTACAAAGAAGAATTGTTGGTGGAAGATGGCATTATTTTCAACTGTCCTAAAATTGTTGTTCCTGCTTCCTTACAACAAGGATATATTCAGTTTGTGCATTGTGGTCACCAAGGATCCACATCCACTAAGAGAAAAGCAAGAGAATTAGTATTTTGGCCTTCATTATCAAAAAACGTTAATAGAGTTCTTTCTTCTTGTTCAGTATGCAATAGTACTAGACCACATTTGCAAAGGGAACCACTTCAGCTAAGTCTAATTCCTGAACTACCTTGGTCTACTGTAGCAAATGATATCTTTGAGTGGAACAATCAACACTACTTAGTTTTGGTAGACTCATTCAAATTGGTTTGAGATGGATCTATTACCTAACTTAACCTCAACTGCTGTTGTTACTAAGTTGAAATGCCATTTCTCAGTTCATGATAGTCCACACAAACATTTTTTCTGACAATGGTACTCAATTCACTAGCCAGTTGTTTAAGAAATTTGCAAAAGATTGGGACTTTGTACATGTCACTAGTAGTCCTGAATATCCACAGTCCAATGGTCTAGCTGAACGTACAGTGCAGAGTGCAAAGCAATTACTTGGAAAATCAAAACATGACAATACTGATGTATTCTTGAATTTACTTAATATCAAACATACCCAGTGATGATAGTCTTGGCTCGCCTGCTCAAAGACTACTTTCCAGGCAAACTAGAACTACGCTACTCATTTCTTCAAGTTTGTTGCAGCCTAAATATAAGAACAGTAAAACCATCAATACTAAAGTGTTTAAGAAGTGTAATATCCAGAAATCTAGTTACAACAGACCGAGCAAATTACTTCATCTGTTGAGGGAAGGAGAGATGGTACAAATCCAGATGAAAAAATCTTTGATTGACTAAGATAGATTACAGGCATCTGTGCCAAGCCAAGATCCTACATGGTATATTTTGAGTGTGTGGAGTATAAGAGAAATCGCAGACATCTCCTTCCAGTACCAGAATCATCATCATTGCAGTCACAACATTTAACTGTAATGCAGACTCTAAATCAAAAAATGAGTCAGACACTGTTTTCAGACAAGAACGTGTTCAAAACTCTGATTCTGTTCCAGAAAGTGGTTCGAACATTCCACAGGTCAACCATTTTGCAGAAACTGTCCCAGTTGCTAAATCTAATTCCCAGTTTTATGTCACATGTCATGGATGAGTTTCTAAGCCTAGTGCAAAATATGCAGCAACGTGGACTTGATTGTATATATATATATATATATATATATATATATATATATATATATATGTGTGTGTGTGTGTGTGTGTGTGTGTGTGTATTTATTATTGTATAATGCATGTCTATGGATTATCTGTGATTTCTGCATGCCAAATAATCTCATTAAAAAATTGCATGATCTATTTCTCAAAGAGGAATGATGTAGATCAGAGTGTAAAGTGTGTGTGCAACATCTATAAGAAGCACACAAGGCTGTATGTGCATGTATAAATTCCAGACACTTGCAATCCCTAATGCCATTTTGTAGAAGCAGGCAGAGAGTGAGCATGCATGAACGCAGTTGTTAATTTGTATTTTAGTTACTTAAGTTAAAGTCAGCCTTTATAGAGATGTGTTTGTATCAAATAAAGCTGTTTGAACAGAACCCACAAAAACAAATTTATTCATGTCCTATGCACGACAACATAGATGTTAATTAGTACTTCAATCTATGATATTTGATTTTGAATCCCATCTTTTGTAGTTGAATGGGTTGCCAGATACATTTCACTAAATGTGAGTTTCAAGGGAAAGGGAGTTTATTGTTTTTCATGTTGTCTGTTTTCAATGTGAGATTTTTTTGTTTAGAAAATGTCTGTCAGTGTTTTTCTTTTGCGTATATTCTGAAATAATAATTTTAAATGAAATCCAAGTCGCTGTAAAAGCAAAGAAGAAATAGTATGTACACAGACAGGTTTTAGCAGTGTTTATGGCAAATGGGGAGAGACAGCCAAGTAATGGAATACTGGTTTGGCTTGCAGGACCCTGATCATTACCCTGCATAGGACCCCATTTGTCCTCGATCCAGCTCTATTGTCTCTGGAGATATATGCTGGAAAAATACAGCATTATTACCCATTGAGTAGATCAGACCTGCACTGAGTGATGTCAGATTTGATAGCTCTTTTTGAAGACAGAGAAGACATAGGGAGGTCAAAATGAGATGTATATGTCCTGCTAGCATGTAAGAACCCCCTTCCAAAAAAAAAAAAAAAAAACAGTATGCTGTATACAGTAATATTGCAATATTTCAGATTTTTTTGAATGCCTTGTGGGGTTGTGAAGAAAAGATGCTACAATATTCATATTGTCTGTAATTCTTTTGCTTTATTAATTGCACTAACAAATTCATTCATTGGCATGGGTTGTGTAATATAATCTAATCATGTTGCATTTTTATATTGATTAATAGGCATGGGTTGTGTAATATAGTCTAACCGTGTTTCATTTTTAGTCATTAATTTTTGCAGTACCTTCTTTATAGACCCCAGCAACTGCAAAGGGGTTGATATTTGTCACACGATTTAGTCTTCATTATTTGGAGTGATGTTCAGAGCAGTCTGATCATCAGCATCCATTATGTAGTCATTGTTGCATATAATTTTATTTGTATTTATTTATTTATCTTTGCTGACTGGGAAAGTCTGACTGAGATAGATACCCTTTTTCGGTGAAGGCCCAGGTTGAAAAACTCCCAATTTTCACATACATAGACAATATATAATATATTTTCATTTTCCACATCGTATATAGTATTTTCATCTGGGTTTTATATATATATATATATATATATATATATATATATATATATATATATTTGCAGAAATAATTAGCTGTAACAGATGACTACTAGAAGAAGAGAAAATAAGAGATGGTCTATGCATTAGCCTAAGTTTGTAGCAGACGGATACAAAGGAAAACAAGGGAATATAAAGCTTGACACTTAGAATAAAATTAGTAAGTAGTGGTATGCTTATTGTGATACAGTCCTCTCTACAAGATCAGATTGCAGCAGCTTTCTTTAGTTAAAAACAGTTACTCTGGCACTGGTAGTTAGTGCAGAGGACTAAACCTCTAGCTTGTTGGTGAGCTGCTTCCTGTGGCAGGATACAGGGGTTGAATATTTCCACCTTCATTTACCTACTGTGTGTGTGGCATTGAGCAAGTCACTTAATCAGGTAGTGCCTTGGAGCAATTTGGAATGTGGGCTAGACTCCTTAATAATCTGCTGGACTGCATGCCTAACAACTACAAACCTGTTATCGCTGTTTGATAACAATGCACTATTTCTTAACAGCATACAATATATTTAACGCTCATAATATCGAATGTACCAGACCTCAAACTTCCTATTGCAAGGGGCTGTGCCCACCCCCCACTAAATATATATTCAAACTCCGAGATCGCACTACAGTGAGGAAAGGGAAAATATCCCATTCTTCACTCAACCGCAATCTCAGAAAAAGCACTTTGAAGTTCGGTACATTCGATATTATGAGCGTTCGCAATTTGTGAGATTCACTGATATGATACAGACCCTATTTTTAAGGTAACATAGGTAATTTATTCTTCAAGGGCAGCAGGCACTATATTTGTAGGTGTAATATTGAAATGCAAAGTTGTTTTCAGCAGCATATGCATTAAAATAGTTATCTTTAATGTAAAATCATACATCCTCCAAAAAAAGGAAGCCAATCTGGTGGTCCCGCCATAAACAAACTTTACAACAAAAGGAAGAAACTATTACAGAAAAGAGGAAAATCCCAGGATGCAAAAAACTCCCTTATCAGCCTCAGTAAGAAGCTGAGATCCCTCATAAAATCCTCAAAAGCTAGCTATGAAAATAAAATTGCCAAAGATTCCAAAGACACCCCCAAGGCATTTGATAACTATGTCAAGAATCTAAATGGCAATGCTCAGATCTGCTCTGAGCTACAACAGAATGGCATTAAATATACTGATCCCAAGGATATTGACAATATCCTGGCAGTTCAATTCAGTGCCAACTTCACCCCCCTCACACCCCCTAAACAGCCCATCTCAATACCGGACATTTGCCAAATTCCGGTAATAATGGCCACACAGGTAAAAAACGCACTCTCCAAAGCTAAGAATACAGCATCCATGGGATCAGATGACATCCCGGGCTGTGTATTACATGAATTACAAAATGGACTGGCACCTCACCTAAGTGTTATCTTTAATCATAGCCTCACCTCAAGCTTCATGCCCACTAAATGGCACACAGCTACAGTTATCACGTTTCACAAGGGGGATCCATCTTGTATCCCAAGAACTACTGCCCCATCAGTCTGACGAGCCTGATCTGCAAGGCCATGGAACGTATTATCATGGAACTTATAAACAAAGACATTGGCGACCTTCAAACACCGGACCCTACCCAGTTTGGGTTCATGAAGGGCCGATCTTGTCTCCTGAACCTGATTGACTTCTTTGATTCAGTTTCCAGAGCCATGGACGAGGGTAAGGCGGTCCACACAGCCTATCTGTACCTCGCCAAGGCCTTTGACACCATCCCTCACTCTGGAATCATAGATAGACTTACTAAGTTGGACATTAATCCCTACGTCACTCGATGGGTTGCCAACTGGTTTACTGACAGTACCCACACTGTAAAAGTAGCCAACTCTAAATCCAGCTCTAGACAAGTGACAAGTGGAGTACCTCAGAGTTCCATCCTGGGACCACTCTTGTTTGGCATCTACTTCTCTGAAGTACAGGCCAACACTAAGGGACTCTGGCTAACAAAGTTTGCAGAAGAATGCAAACTGGGAGCCATTATTGAATCCCCAAATGATGTGAATACTCTATAAAAGGGCCTTACAGAAACAGATGCTTGGTGTCAGAGCCATGGGTTCAAGCTCAATGCCAAGAAATGTATAGTTATCCCCTTTGGAAAAAAAAACATGTACCCGTGAATTACCACGTAGGGGGAAGTACACTGAACACTGAAAGTGTGATAAGAGACTTAGGGACACAGGTGGACAGTGGTCTCACCTTCGATAACCACATCGCCACAACAGTCAGGAAATCCTTCTGTGCGGCATACCTCATCACTAAGGGCTTTTCATCCAGAAAAAAGGACGTTATTGTCCCACTGTTCTCATCCCTCATTAGACCCATTATAGAATACAATGCCCCATTTGGTATGTACCTCTCAAGACATCTGCAACAACTGGAAAGGCCACAGAAATACCTCACTAAAAGAATCACAGGCCTAAAGCAGATGCCTACGCTGACCGCCATAACAATTCCAGCTATACTCTGTCGCATATCGTCTGCTCAGAGGCTACCTCTGCTTAACATACAAGGCCATGTCAAACCCAGAGCTGTTGGACATGCTACCCTTAAAGAAATCCCAATCCCTCAGAACCACATGCTCCAGGGATCTAAACCTTGTCATCACAATAAACAAAACATGCTGGAGAGATAGGTTCCTGACCTAGAGAATCCCCAAAATCTGGAATAGACTGCCCATACATGTCAAGCAGTGCCTCTTTGGCCCTCTTCAAAAGGAACCTTGATGATTGGATGGGAGAAAGGAAATTCACCCCAGGGATCACATCAGTCGCCCTACTAGACAAGGGTCCAGGGGAGTAAATAGTGTGGGAAGAAATAGCCAGGGAATTGTTATGGCTAGGCTTGTATAGGCCCTAGGGCCGATAGCCTAGTACCAACCTATGAACCTATGAAATGACTTTCACTTCTACAGAAATTGTGCTTATTGATTTACCATATGTTATCAGGTGGTTAAAATGTCTATTGCTCTAATAAATAATCTCTTTAAACTGTGCTGCATCTCAAGGTATGATGCCACTAATTATCATGTAAAGTTTAATGTAGTTCATCCAAAGCTATAAGTATGTGTAATTAATTTCTTCATAGCAATAAGGGGTGTTCGCCATCACTAAATTGGCTTTAACTGCTAGTGGAGGTTCTGTATTGATGAAAGCACCTTATGTTCTTGTCTGATTATTAAACATTATTAAACAGTCTTTAATCTGGCTTTGCAGAACTAGTGTGCATGTATGAATTAAACAGAACTATTTTGCCTTGCATTAAATCTGGGGATTAGCATAATGGTTAAGGTGTTTACCTCTCAGACATAAGGTAGAGGGTTTGATTCCCACATTTCAAAAGTAAATTGAATAAGATAAAAATGGCATACAAAGGCAGCTAGCCTAATACTTACCTATCAACATAAATATTATTTTGGTCATTATTATTAATTTTTTTGACATAGACATCTGAGAAGTATGCACTCAACAACATAGCTATAATTGCTGGGTTTAGGAATGCTTGTATTTAAAAATGACTCTGCTCAGCTAAAGACATTAGTCTGTCTTTGTAGGACTTGTGTGCTTTTGTGCATAGCAAACTGGAATAATTTACTGTGGCCATTTTAGTTAGAACCAGACATGTGATATGTGCACTGTTGATTTAGCAGCCATAATTGTTGAGTACATAGATTGGTGGATTATAATGGCAACTGTTTGAGTGGCCTTTTATGGCTGAAATGTTCTGAAAATGTTACTTTTTGTTTTTATTGGTTTAACCACTGCTTACTGGAAATATAATTTAAGACAATCCGGAAGGTAAATTAAAGAACACATGCATTATACATGGTCTTGAAAATGTATGCAGGAGGCCCATGGTTTGAAAACAGCTTGGAGACCAAGGTTTACATAATCTGCCACAGTTCAGATGCATTGTCAATGAATATGCATTTCAATGCATTTTGAATATATGTGAGCTTCAGTGGCAAAGAATTTTACTGTTACTTGTCCTATGTTCATTTTTAATATGCAACTGATATACTTCGTTTAGCAAATGGCCATCAGTGTTTCTGTTGTAAACTTTAAAATAAAAGTTTTAAATTACATACACATCTCTATAATTGTAAAAAATAAGAAAATTATGTATTCACTACATCAAATACAGTTGGTTTAAACTTTGATTTCCAATTTCTATTGATTGCTTTCGTGGCATCCTTCAGAATTAAACTTAATAAGGCCTTAATCAGCAACCAGACAAACTTAACAAGGCCTTACTATAGATAATTTAAAGCTTGTATCCCAGATCAAAAAATCATTTTAGTTACACCAGTTTGATAACCCAATATTTCTAACAGAGTACTCTTAGGGAATTTATAAAGTCTTCCAGCTCATTTCATACCAAAACATATGTTCCGAGTTGCCTATTTCTTCCCCATCATACCTCCAACATTTGCTATTTACCCAAGGAAAAATTCTTTGGAGTTGTTTTAGGTATAAAAATACCTATGCAAACACCAACAAACAAAGTCATGTTCTAGACTTTGTTGCATATTTGGAAGCCATACATATATCATCCCATTGTTTCCTTGTGAATTGCTTATCTAATCTCTTTTCCCAATCTTTATTAACCTCCTCTGATTAATTCCTATAGTTATCATGCAAAATTTTATATGCCTTAGTAATTGACTCTTTTGAACAGAAATTTCTGTTTTGTATTCAACTAGAAACTGTAACAGAACAGGTTCTTCACTTAGGGTTCTCCTCTTACTTTTTCTTTGTCTATGCTCTGATGTCAATATCTGATAGAGAAGGCAGTCTCCAGCTTGCAGTCCAAATGTCTTCTAGAACTCTTCCTGTTTTATTACCTTTTCGTCTCTAGTTATTTGTTCCTAATACTTTGGTTCCTTTGCCAGTTTTCTCCTGTAAATTCCTACTCCTTCTTGCCTATTCTATGTACCCCTAATTGCAGTCATCCCTATCGGCAGAATCTCCTTTCTCCATTCCCATGTTGGCTTAATTCTTAGATTGCTTTCTGCTACTTTATGAATATAATATTCTGTATGTCTATTGTTATCCTCCTTAAGGATTTGCATCCAAAGTCCCACTCTCTCCTTATTTCTTGAATCTCACCTCTTCATCATCATCATCCCTTTCCACTTTGAATTATAACTTTCTGCTTGTGTTATTTATATGAGCCTTAACTGAGTAGCTCTTTAAATATCCCTTCACATCAGAAAATCCTAAACCACCTTCTTCTATTGGAAGGAAGAACGTAACCCACTTGACCCTAGCCCCCCCCCCCTCAGATAAAATCCTTCCAGCTTTTATTTTTTACTATCTATTATGTCTCCTGTAGTTGATGAAAATATGCCTGACCTGTATTAAAAAAAAAAAAAAAAACAAAGACAAAGGGACATTTTCACTGCATGTATCTTGCTATCCATATCCATAAACAAGAGCTCCCGGTTTCTCAGTTTTTGTATTATCTTTTATTTAGTCTCTTCCCACATGTTCTTAGCTGCCATTACAGAGTCCTTTTTAACCTATATTTCTAAGTGCTTCACTTTATTGTGCCCCAATAAATATGGGTATTGATATATCAACTCATGTGTGGGTACATAGTATTCATTTTATATCCAGAAAATACTTGAAACTGTCTCAGAATGTTCCACAACACTGGTTTTATCAGGTAAAAATTATATCGTTTACAGCTAAAGACAACTTTTATTTTATTGCCATACTAATTATATCCTTGAATTTCTGTGTCCTTTATTTTCCTTGTCAATGGCTCTAAGTATAATGCAAATATCAAATTGGAAAGAGGACACCTCTGTCTGGTTCTTCTGTTTAGACAAAACCTCTCAGAGCAGAACACTCCACTTTAATTGTTGCCCCTGATCCCTTATATATCCTCCTGATTAACCTTATTATTGTAGCAGGGAATGCAAATACTTCCATTGTCCTAGTCATAAGATCTCAGCTTACTATGCCAAATGCTTTCTTTGTATCATGATCCACCAACAATAGCAGTATTTTCTTACATTCTGCTTCCCTCTGGATCATCATTATTCTATTAATGTTGTCAAATGCTTGCTTCCCTTCCACAAAACTACATTGATCCAGATGTATCAATTTTCACAACATCTTTGCCTTTCCTTTAGCTAATATAGACATAAACACATTATAATCATGATTTAAAATTGAAATGGGCCTATATAAAGCTGGGTCTGATGTGCCTTTACTGTCTTTAGGTATTACAGCCACCACATATTTCTTCCAGGATGTTGGTGTTTCCTCTATTTAAAATACTGTTAAACAAAACCTTTGAGATCTTTACCACTTTCTTTCCATCTAAAATCAAACTTCTACAGAAATACCATGTATTCCTGGAGACTTTCCTGCAGATTGATTATAAATCACTGTTTTTATCTTATCTCCTCCTATCTTAATTAATTGTTGTGCTTCTTCTCCCGGTAGCCTTGGCATACTTAAGTCCTCCATAAATATTTCCATTTGTGCTTTTTCTTGATTTCTATATGTTACTGTTATATAATTTTTTTCATAAAATTTCCATAATATCTCTAATGCCTCTATAAGAAATCTGGTTATTTTTATTGTTTTAGGTGTCCTAAGTTTAGCAGCAATCCTTTCTACTTTCTGTTGCCTAAGTCATTGTGCCAAAAGATTTGTGCTCTGGAGTTATTATAAAAAATGATTAACACCAGTCCTTCTAAATTCATGCATGTTATCCAAATACTCCCTTATTTCTCCTTTAGCACTTTGTAGTTGCACCTCTTCCTGTTCTGTGAGATTCCCCCTATTCTGAAATACTTTAATCTTTTCAGCACCTCTAAATAATTCTTAACCATATCTCTTTTTTTCTTTTATTTCTACCCCATTTTTAAACTCCACTTTCATTTTATCCCACTCACTAGCTATATCTTCTGAAATTTCTTTCTTCCCTAATAATGCTCAAATAATTTCCACCAGTCATTCCTTAAATGACACTCTTTTTAATAGGTAGTTGGGAAAGCAATAATGTCTCATTTTTAATTCATTTACCCTGCATTTTTATCTTTGTTGTTATTGGTGCGTGATCTGAAATAGTTACTGGATGTGTGCTTAATCTTTCAATTAAATGCACATGTTCCTGTAAAATATAATTCTTGTCCAGTCTAGCCCAGTTATTGTGCCTTGGTGAATGATATGTACATTCTCTCTAAGTTACTACAACTTAATTCACATCTTCTGTACCAAATATTTTCATAAATTTCTTCAGAAATCTACCCTCTTTTGTTATATTTATATTTTCCCTTCTAGGTTGCTGATACATTCTTACTGTTGCAAATTAAGTTACAGACACCACCTATAACTAATATTCCCTAGAGAAAGCTGATTATGTCCCCCAAATATTCTTAAGTTCCATAATAGCAGTTTTACATGGAATATAAAAACATGCCAGTGCAATCCTCCTCCCTTGCCAGTAGCTCTGTACTACTATAAATCTACTATTATTATCTTTTTCCTTTTCTATCACTATTGGACCTCCTCTAGCAATTAATATAAGTACCCCCCTTTTCCATTATCTCTCATATTCTGCTGAAAGTCCACACTGGAAATCCTGTCTTTATCAAACTCACATGCTCACTTCTTCCGAAATGTGTCTCCTGTAACATTGCTATTTACTCTCTGCATTTCGTAATATAGTTCAATCCACTTACCTTTTTATCTATACCTGCTAGGACATTCACATTCCAAAATAATATTGATAGAGTAGCCATTATGATAAGAAGTTATCATTCCCACCTATTATAGAAAAGAAAAAAAAAAAGATAACAATGGTAGATTTGTAGTAGTACAGGGTTACTGGCAAGGGAGGAAGATTGGATGGCACAACAGTGCAATGGTTAGCATTGTTGTCTCACATCAAGAAGTTCTCTGGTTTGATTCTCAGCTGGGGTGCCTTCTGTGTGGAGTCTGCATGTCCTCTCGGCATTCATGTGGGTTTCCTCTGGATGCTCTGGTTTCCTCCCACATTCCAAAGATGTGTATCTGGAGTGTTTTTCCCTGGGCCTCTGATGAAAATGCGTTGTGTTCCAGTTGGACTTTCCCAATAAACAATGTTAAATAAATAAATATAATGCATGATTTTTTTAAATGTGTATTTCCAACTTTTGTGTTATATGGTCCCACTAATACTTGTCAGATTGATCCTTTATGCAGTTGTTTCTTATCATCTCCATTTGAACTATGTCACATTTTACAAGACTTTTTGTTTTAATGAAGACCCTAAAAAAAAAAAAAAAAAAAAAAAAAAAAAAAAAAAAAGAAACAGACAGCCTCAACACTCCCCAGAAGATATTAACTTAAAACAAACACATAAAACTATGTACATCTTCAAAAAATGAAGTTTAATCTTTCTGATTTGAATAAGTGTCACAAATTGACAGCTGCATTCAGACACATTACCTAAGCTAAAATTAAGGTTATCCATGGTAAAGTACACATTACAGCCTGTACTCTTACTTACACTAATTGCTGTCTGTTCTTCTCCTATCTTTATTCCCAGTCCAGATGTGAAAAACAACTTGTATGCTTTTAGGAAATGTTAACCTTTAGCCTTAAGAAAAAGTGCAATAGCTATCATTAAATGTAACTAAATTATTCACTGTTCTAATAAATGAATTGAATAAGTTAGGTATCAGAAAAGCTACTATCTAACTATATTTTTTATGAAGCTGCTTGCCCCTTGGATCATTTAATTTTATGTTTCTCTATGCAGGCAATAACCATATGTCACAAGATTCATTGCCTTCACTTGTCAGCTTGTTTTCATGGAAACTTAAGAACAGAATATACAGATGCCCTCAGTTGCAGATTCTTCAACTCACGCTGAACATTTGCTAAAGGAAAACTGTTCATTACATTCACAGTGGTCTCTTGCTTTAAAAACCCACTTGTTTACATAAAAACCTTATTAAATTAAGCCAAGGTTGTTCATCTATTTACCTGTTCAAAAATAAAATGGAACACTACAACTCTATATATATTATAATCATTGCACTTTTGCACCCTATCCAAACTCAAGACCCCAGGATTACACCTTATTAACCTAAATGTGTTTTTCCTAGTCTAACTTCTCTCTTTATATTGTAATTCCTGCATTTCTTAAAACTAACAAATTAAGCAAGTACTTATTTACTTTAGTATCTTTATCACATACAACAATCACTGAAAATGCTTTGCTATATAACATGAAATATATATCATGAAATATTTTAAGCAAATACTGCTAAGAACAAAAATTGTTTTACTTCATTGTTTTTCCTTTTAGTGTCCTTCGAAACACTGACATGAAATGGGGTATATGCCTTTCAGTCCCTCCACAAATTTGACAGTCAAAAAAGTCCAATCTTTCTGAGCCATTTTTCCTTGTAAAGCCATACTTCACAAATGTGATTCATGCTTTATAATCTCACATTTATTCACTAATTTCAGTGTTGCTATGTGTTCTTCCTGTTCATCTCTGTTTCCTAACTCCAGACTCTGGTTGAAGTCCAAGGTACTCCCAATTCTTCGAGTCAACTCCTGTTCTTTTTCTGGACTCTCAAGCATTTTCCTTTGGAACACTGGAAAAGGTTTCACTGGCAAACTCTCTCTCTATATATATATTAGCTTTATTAACAGCAGTGGGAATCAGAGTCTTCTTGTGTTTGATGGCTCACTTTTTGTTCGACAAACATTTGTATTTCTTCCTTAGCCTGTACTGCATCAAAAAATGTATCTGATCCTCCTTGAAAAAAATTGTCTGAAGTCCGGTGGGTACAGCAGCTTGAATCTCACACCTGCCTCTCAACATTCTATGATTGCTGGGATAAATCTGCTTCTCTTCTGCTTGGTGTACAGTGAATAATCATTTCCCACAAACACTCTGCTGTGTTCAGTTTTAGTACTTTGCCATCTGCTACACTTTGGTCATGATCAACTCACTCTGCTTGTATGATTGCATCTTTATTAGTGCAGGTCTTGGCTGCTTATCTGTGGCCAGGTTTGGAGCATAGACACAATGTGCCTTCTCAATTAAAAAGTCCTGCTTGGAAATACCAGTCAATTTACTTATTTGTGCTTTCATAAAATTAATAGTCTGTTCCTTCCAGTTTCTCTGGTATGATGGAAAATCTCAGGTTTTCTTTGCACACTCTGTCATCTAACTCTACCATGTTTTGAAAAAAAAAACTCTTCTTGAGCAGTATCATACTCAGCTAGCCTTTTCTTAATTTTGTCCTCTGATGTTTGCAGTTTTATCATCTCTTTGAAACAGCTGTTTAATGCTTATTCCATTTTCCAGCCTTTTGTTATCTGGACTAATATATTCCTTTAATGTTTCATTTGAATTAATTTTTTTCCTCTTAATTACTTGAGGCCATCTCTTCTACCAAAGCTGGAGCAAAGCTGGAGCTTGCACTGCTTTTTGCTGAACAGCTGCAGGATTCTTCCCAGGTCACTGTTTTCTCTTCACCTTTTCTAGTTGATTTTCTTTCAGGGTCTAAATTTCTTCTTTGCTGGCATCCAGACAATATACTTACTAGCCAGTAACTGAATTTTACTAAAATTGTCAGAATTACTGGCTCTTATCTATCAGTTTCTGTTTTCAAACTGAGATATCCGAAATTAAGTTGTTGATCAGTGTACAGACATCATAAAAACTGTCCCTATGTTCCTATTGATTAAATCCATGGTGATTTTTTCCATGGCCTTGCATATGAGGCTGGTCAGACTTATGGGTCTGTAATTGCCTGGTTCCAGGGAGGTCCTCTGTTATGCAGAAGAATCCCTGTAGCAGTTTTCCAGTCACTCGGTGCAAAACCTGCATGGAGGTTAAACAGTGCTGTGAAAAGTGTGTCTAGATTGTGCTTTATGTTATTCAAGATGCATCCTGGGATAAGGTCAAGATCCATTGATGCAGTATTTTTTTGGTTTTGGGTGATTCTTGCTGGTAAGTTGGTTTTAGATATTTCATGTGAGATAAACAGGGGATGGGGATAGGGATAACATTTAAGCTGAATTTATCAGCCAGTCTGTTAACTACATGTTCATTTTCATCGTAGGCAACATTGTTTATAATCAGCTCAGCATATTGTTGCATTGTGCTCCTGATATTATAAACATAACCGAAAAACTCCTTGTAATTGTCCTTTCCTTGGGTGGCTATTTTCTCCTCAAACCTGGCTTTGTTTGACTTAAACACTTGAGTTGCTTGTTTAATTTAATGATGGGGACTTTATCATTCTGTGTATTGTTTTTCTTACTTTTAGCCAAACTGGTATGCCCCTGACTTGTATCTACCAGGTACAGTTGCATCTATGCATGTTTAATACTATAAGTTTCCACATATTCAGTAGGGTTAACTTGGTTTGGTGGAGATTTGAAACTTGCCAATGTATGTCCTATGAGGAGGTGTTTTGTCCTGGAAAAAAATGTAAAGGTACCTGGGGCAGAGGGGGGTTACTGGATTCAATTTTACTTTGAAGCAGACATCTGCTCAGACCTAACAAGTGATGAGGTTACAAAAGGAATGGTGGAAGATGTCCTTATATTACAATGTCTAAGGTGTTATTCTCCTTAGTGGGTACTGTGCCTTGTTTTGCCAGGGTGTTTGTAATGGAAATGCCCAGGAATTTCAGTGCTTGTGCACTAATGTTGGTATAGGTTTCCCAATGTATAACCAGATAGTTTAGATCACCAATAAGAGGCATTAAGTCTTGCTTGTGTCATAGAGCTAGTGCTGTAGTTAGGCACTATGTGGTAATGTATCACGGTGATTTGGACATGAAGAAACTTTAGTGCATCATGCTTACTAACCAGCCTTGATGTAAGTCCTTTCTAAATGAAGATTAAGACACCTCCACATTTTTTACTCTTGCACAGTTGCTGGTCTAGAGGTGTGGAAGGCATTATAGCCATGCACAGCTGGAATACTCTCCTCTGTGTTAAACCATGTCTTGGTGACTACGTAGATGTATACTTCCTCCATGTTGAGAAGGGATGATAGGGAGTGGCTCTTCTTGCTTAGCCTCCTAGAATTGGTCTGTAACATCTTGATATTTTCCTTTTCTTGTTTTGTTATATTGGTAAGTGTATCTGGTTGAGATTGCAAAAAAAGGCACCATGGGGTTGGATAATATTTTTCCCATTATTTAAAATCCTGGAGGGGACAGATGCTGGCCATCCCTGGTGAATAAGGGTTTTCTGTCAATGATGGCTGCCCAGGTTGACAAATATTGGTCTCCCTTGAGACACCAAACACCAAGGCAATTACTGAAGTCAATTATTTTTTGCTCATATTGCAGCATCATCCTTGGAGAGGTTAGAATGCTGCTTAATGCTAGACTCATACCTGCCTAGGACACATAGTGTGAGAGCTCCATCAAGTCTCTTCATGAAGTTTAAGGAAGTACATCTCAAGTCATAGATACCCACATGTATCAACTCTCCTTCACAATTTGTATTTAAAATATTTGTTTGATATTTTACAGCAAAAACACTGACAGACATTTGCTAAAAAAATACAGTCTCATATTGAAAACAGATAGTCTGAGCAACAGTAATCTTCTCTTCCCCAGAAAAATCCCACTTATTAAGACTGCATCTCTTAACCCATTTGACTGCAAGAAACCTGCAGGAAATCATAGTCCAATAACATGTTGTCTAACATCAATTAATGGTTATGTGAATGCTGAAGCAATTCAGAACTCAAATGTGTGATACATTTGTTAATAGTTTGGGACAGCCGACTGGATGCAAGTGTCCCTTTTTAAGAGCAGTCCTGGACTATTGCCTGGTGAAGTAACTTGGTCAGAGTCAAAGAGAAGACAAAGAAAGCTGAGAGAATCAAACCATGTACTACAGGAAGCAGCTGTTTAACAGCTCATTGCTTTACTCATCTGTACTAAGTGCTATACAAAATGTTGGAGCCCAAACACATTGCATTTCACACGCCTGTTGAAACAAGCTAAATTAAAAATGCATTCATGGGTAAAAATACTTCATGCTGTCCAATTTTTCACAACTGAATAATAAACACACTGTCAATATTCAAACTGATTAGGGAAATCAAAGATCACATCCAAGGAACGTGGCTCGTATGATGATTCTCCTATTTACTGCAGTCAGTTTCTTTCCTTTACACCATAATTGACTTACACCCCAGGGACAACAGGGGAGCCTGCCCATATTTCTGGTTGCCTCAAAACAATGTCTGATTAGGTGACTTGCTCAAGGACAGGACAGAAGTATGAGGCAAAATCAGATATGTTTTGCAAAACTGAGAACAGATAATCAGGCTGGCAGTAGATATGGAAGTTTAAGGTTACTGTTTCTATATCTCTCATCTGCCCCTGATTTTTGTGTCAGATTTTAACTCTGTTCCTCTTAATTCCTCACAAAACTGGAGACTTTTAAAGAAAATGTGATAAATTACACTTAATACATAATGAGAATAACTATAAGTGACGTATATATAATGTTTGCAAGTGGGAGTGTGACAGTATGGTTTGTAATGTAAAATACTTGCAACTAGAATTGTGTTGGTGTGGCTTATTTTCATTTATATAAATGTCTGATTGTGTAAGTCATAAGTGATGGTTTAATAAAGATGTTTCTTATTTAAAAAAGGAGGTAGGAATTGAATAACTTATGTAATGTTCCTAAGATTAAATTATATATATCAATATATGTGAAATATAATGCTTGTTAATGTTAATTTGTTAATATAGTTTAATTACTTTTATATACATTTAAATTTCTCTATGTCACAAGTGATAATTCAATAAAAGTGTTTAAAAATAGAGTTACGGACTTCATTTACTTCAGAAAATTTATATAAATTTAAATGTTCTTATTCTGTCAATGTCTCAAGTTAACAACAGTAGTATTTTAAAAGTATCTCTAACTGTCCACGATTATTTTTGGATTTGTCCCTCATCCTGTTGACATTTTTCCTGACTGGTTGAGGGCTTTGGCTGTTTCCTGTACCTAAGGTACAGAATTTGAGTCTGTCAAATCACATAAAATGACAGTCACACACACACACACACACACACACACACACACACACACGCACGCACGCACGCACGCACGCATGCACACACACACACACACACACAGCCTAATGGTTAAGGTGTTTGCCTTACAAACACAAGGTGCAGGGTTTGAGTCTCACAAGAGATAATTGGCTAGGCTTAAAATGGCTTGCAAGGGTAGGTTAGCTTAGTACTAATCTATGAACCTATGAACGAAAGAAATGCATTACAGGCAGTAAATCCAAATGTCAGAAGAATGGTAAAATGGATGAACACTATAATCAAGAATATTAAGAGAAATCTGCATGGCATAACATAACTAAATAGACAATATTACTATTTCACTGCAGTTAAACTAATAACAGATAAACTGTTAACACAAAAAATGGAGTAATAACGGCTAGGAAGAAAACAAGCAGAATACCAGTACTGAACAGGAAAAGATATAAAGCAACATAGATAAGTATAACTGTTAGAAGAATGCATAAAAGGCAACAAATCATCAAACATTCTTAGAAATATAGATGTTGTAAACAATGTCAAAACAGATCATGATTTATTATATACTACTTCCAATAATAAACTAAAAATATCAGCATGAGCAGAAAAGCTTGGAAGGTATGCAGCTAACTTTGAAGGAAAAATACAAAACAAGCAATTTATTGGTAACTGAGAAAAAGTTATAGTGATCTGGGAAAAAAAACAAATCAATGGAAATAGTAACAAGCACTAATACAGAAGTTATAAAATGGGATGAAGAAATGACCAGGGATATTTCTGAAAAAAAAAAAATTAAGAAAAAATGTCAAATGAAAATACCCAGGCCCTAATGCAGTCCCTAACTTCTGAGTAAAGATATTAGAATCTTTGCAAAAATATTTGAAAAATACTTACATCCACATACCGCGTAAACACCTACACAATGAACAAGAAAAACAATACTTCTGCTTAAAAGAACTATAGTCCAATAACTTGCCTTCTAAAAATATATAAATTATACACTGGAACTGATGCAGACAGAGTTTATAATCATCTAGAAAAAAAACAGTCATGGCAAGAGAACAGCAAGGTAATAAAAGAAAGCCATATGGAACAAAAGATCATGTATTTTTAAATAAAGCCATGATAGCTGTAAAAAGGGAAATAATTTAAGTATGGCATGGATATATTACAAAAAAGCATTCAAGAGCATCCAGTTTTCATAGATAATAGAATGCTTACAGATGTTTGAGATAGACAGTAGCAGACTACTTTGCAGCTAAGCCATAAGAAATCACATTTTTCCCAGGGACAAAACATATTCAAAGGTGGATTCCAGGATGATTCTTTGATAACATTGCTGTTGTGTCATGGCATTAATCTGTTTACTTAATAGAGTAGACTATGGTTATAGCTCAACTTCCAGAAACCAACCTTGTTCAAAGACTTATCTCCATTTTATGGATAATTTAAAATTGTATAGTTAATCAAATGAGGATCTGAAAGCATAACTACTAGCGGCTAAAACTTTTTCAGATGACATACGAATTACATTTGGTCTTAATAAATGTGCCAAAGCAACATTTATAAAAGGAAAGCTGCAGCACCAAGAAAAATTTCAAAGTGGAAGAAAGTGGGCAGAAAGGAATGTATAAATATTTGGGACTACATAAAGGGCTGACAATTAAACATGAACAAATGAGAACAAAGCTCAGTAAGCAATACGTCAGATGACTAACACTAATACTGAAAAATTGCCTTGACAACTAGGAATAAAGTCTGAGCTCAAATCAATTTGGTCTTCCTGTTCTAACTTACAGCTTTGGTGTGACTGACAGGGCACAAACAACACTGAATCAATTAAATAAGAAAACAAGAAAATTGCTTTTTGTATATTAAGTTCATAGATTCCTTGCTTTGATGGTGGCAAGGACATCCTCAAAACTGACTATATTTATAGATCTGCAATATTCAGACAGCAGACATATTTGCTTATCTCTACATGTAGTGAAAGTTCTAAAACATGAGAAGAATTCTGAGATGACATCTTTCTTTAGTTTAGCAGAAGGATTTCAGAATGGAGTGGGAATGCAAATCAAAACAGATAGGGACGAGAATCAGACAGTAAGTGAAAGTACAAGAAAATGACCAGAAGAGAAGGAATAAAAATTGGAAAGCTTGTAAATATAGTGGCAAGTATAGGAAACTCCAAGAAGAACAACAGGTTGAGCAGAATTTGACACAGAAGTGGTTAAGGAGTGGTGAATTTAAACCAAAAGATGAACAACTAAAAATGGTGGCCCAAGATAGTAGGCCCTATATATGTTTGTTTATAAAATTGATTGAAAAGTAGAAGAAGCAGACAAATGCAGGTTTTAGAAACAGTTCTGCATCTTTTTTGCTGTGTATGATACACACATACCTGTGGGTCTGAATACTTAAAATATAGTGGCAAGGCTTTTGCCTTGGGGATTGTGCAAACATTATAATATAGAAACAGATGAGAAGCATTGGAAAATGAACCACAAAGCATTATTGACAATGATAAAGTTCAAATCACATGGCATCACCCATAACTGAAAATTGAGAAAATACCTACACGAAAACCAGATACACTAGTTCAAGAAAAAAATACATAAGTAGCATTGATCATTGAAATTGCTACATGCTATGATTATAGTGCCTTATGTACTAAGAGAAACAAAGTTATAAAATACCAGGATTTGCAAGCAGAAATGAAACCAATGTAGAAGAAAGACACCCAGACATATCTAATAAAAAAGAATTTAAAATTGTACTCAAATATATTACCAATGCATGTAACCCTATATGAATTGCAGAAGGAGACAATAATGGGTATATAGGAGGTGCTGAGATGAGCACTCTTGACTCATATCACTAACAGAATCAATACTAATTTCATGAAGTTTAATCATACCCTGACTTAGGAATGGGGTCAGTTCCCATCATTGTATTAGAAACCCAATACACTTGGGAAAATTTAAAAAAAAAGTGAGCATATGGCGGACATTATAGTACAGTTAAAGGCCGGTATGACTGCACATCAATAGCTGTTCTATAAAAGTATGAAATAAGCAGATTAAGTAATTATAGTGAGTTATGCTGTGTGTAAAAATGTACTGAGATTGTGATACAGTGAGGTTTAGAGAATTTGCCCTTTCCCTCACTATAGTAGAATTTTGGATTTGGTTTTCCTAATTAGCAGGGGGTGTGGGTATGCAGGAGGGTTTATCCCACCTATAAAAAACAGGTTTTTTTGTATTTTACATCTCAGAGCATTGATTATATGGTCTCAACCATATGTAGATAGAAGTTCTGAAACATCAGTGTTGTAAAGCAGATCTATATAAAAAATGTAAAGCCAATTAACCATTTACAGGCGGTAATGTTAAGAATGTATGCTTTATGGGCTGAAATTGTCCAAACAAGAAATTCTTGCTTTCAAGAATCAGTTTGTCTGCAAATATTGTTGCTCAAAGGAAAATTGAGATTTTATCAGATATGTATCATTAGCTCAGTGAAAAAGTAACCGCATTTAGTGTTTACTCTGAAACTGTCTGTAAAAGTACTGAAGTCACTGACACTGCACAAGTAGCTATTTGTGTCAGGAGAGAGAATTCTGATACTGAGGTCATTAAAGAGTTATTGAATTTGATTGCTTTGTATGGTCAAATAACAGCAAATTATATTTCCATTAAGATGTGTGTGCAGGGACAGCCTTTGTTCAACCGGTGCTGTTGGCAAAGGGGCTCCATAGCACTCCGCACACTACCCGGTGCTCCCATCCTGGTCTACCTACACCATCCAGATTGCTTTTTTCTTCCTTTTTTTCACAGTTTATCTTACTCTTAAAAAAGAATTTCTTTACTACATAAAAATAAACAAATAAGTACTAGAAAAGCGCTCTGCTAGAGCGGTATTTTAGGCGGCCACCTAGTCGGCTTATGCCCAAGGCCGGCTATCGATATGTGATATAATTGAGAGCACAGATCTCCCATGTCATGGGTTGACCTGTATAAACACATATGGTTCTCATTCAATGGCTGGGAAGAAAGTTGGTCTTGTAGCCTTAGTAAAGAGAAAGTTAGAATGGGAAAAATGTACAGACACCCATTGTATTGTGCTGCATTCTTTATCAACAGGTGTTATGCTGTAAGTCAGTGAAGTTTTAGATCATGATGCCAGTGTTTTGTTTTTAATGCATGAAATAAGTTCATTTAAGGGGCTTGTAACATTGAGAGTTTCATGCATTTCTTTATGATATTGATTCCAGTTATGGGAACATTACCTGATTTACATGGGTATACTGCAGAAGGGGTCATTAGTGGGCACATTATGGGCGCTGAGAAGAGCATTTCTGGCTGACATCAAAGATTGAAACAATACTAATTTCATGAACTTTAATCAGACTTTGACTTAGGAATGGGGTTCATTCCCACCATGGTAATAGAAACCCAAAAGACATGGAGAAATTAAAAGAATACATTGTAGGCAGAAATGAGGGGAAATGTAGAAGGAGGATTCCCAGACATTTTCAATAGTAGGAGGAGCAATGGGTCTCATAAAAAAAAAAGAATTTAGTCTTATTTAGATATGATAAGATTCCTTTATTGTCATTGTACAAGTACAATGAAATTTGTAGCAATCTCCTAGGGTGCAAAAGCTGAACTAAAGTCTACAAAGCGCATCCTCACATAGTTCCCCTGCTGCTCAAGATGACAAAGTGCAGTGTGTAAGGCAGTGGAGATGTCATCTTCAGTAGAACTTTTTGCTCTGTAAGCATACTGGGGTGTATCTGAGATTACTGGGAGACTGTTCTTGATGTATAGCAGAACCAGTTGTTCAAAACATTTCATGATGACTGGAGTAAGCGCTTCTGGATGGTAGTCATTGAGACTACTGATGACAGGTTTCTTTGGCAGTGGAATGATCGTAGTTGTCTTCAGACAAGATGGAATAGTAGGCATAGAGACAGGTTGAAGATCTTTGTGAAGACCCCACATAGCTGGTCCATGCATTATTTCAGCACCCATCCCGTCACTCATTCAGGGTCAGCAACCTATCTTCGATTAACCAATTTGATCACACATCTTGCATCATGCTCTTGTGCTGTGAAGGTATGATTGTAGGAGGCTAGTATAGATAATGTGAAACTGCTGTGGCCTATCTGTTGGTGGTTAAGCATGACTGTCTCTACTGTTTCCACTTCAAATTGGGTGAAAAAAATATTTAAGTTCTTCTGCCATGGAGGCATCTCCATCAACAGTCATATAATTACTTGTTTTATGGTTGGTGATGTGATGAATACCTTGTCATAGTCGTTGTGGGTCCTTGTTGTTAAAGTAGTCCTTTATCTTCCTTTTATAGGATGATTTAGCCTCTCTGATGGCTTTCTTTCAGTTGGGCCTAGCCACACTGTAAAGTACTCTGTTGCCAGACCTGAAAGCTGTATTACAATGCTTGAGAAGAGATCTAACCTCCTTCGTTATCCAGAGCTTCTGGCTGGGATACACACAAATGTGCTTGCTGACAGTGACAATGTCAAAACAAGTTTTTATGTATCAGAGTACTGTTGATGTATACTCTTCAAATCCTGATCCCCAAAAATGTCCCATTTAGTTCTTTCATAGCATTTCTGTAACTGCGATAGTGGACCTTCCAGGCATATTTTAACAGTCATTGTAATAATCTAGTCTTTTCTCCAAACACGAGTATATGCTGGAGTCAGAAGTATGGACAAATGGTCTGACTAGCCTAGATGAGGCAGCTGTTTCACCATATAGTCCTCTTTGATATTTGATTAGGCCTTGTCCAGTGTATTTTTCTTCCTGGTTGCACATTTGATGTCTTGATGAAATTTGGGGAGAAGTGACTTTAAGTCTATCTGATTGAAATAACCAGCCATGATATGACCAGCTTCAGGGTGGATGTTTTTGTTGCACATTAATTGTGTCAAACAGATTGTTTTGTTGCACATTAATGGTGTCAAACAGATGACCTAGAGCTGTGCAGGCATTAGCTTCTTGTGGAATGTAAAAAAATGTCATTATAACAGCACTGAACTCCCGAGGTAAATAAAAAGGCCTGCATTTAATTGTCATATACTCCAGATCTATCTACAATCTTTGCTTTAGTACATCAGCTGTTATTCACATAGATGCAAAGCCCCCTCTTCTCTTACCTGAGTCTTTATTCCTGTACAACCAAAAAGCTGTGCGGCCTGCCAGCTCAATGGCTGCATCTGGTATACACAAGTGTAGCCATGTCTCTGTAAATATTAAAATGAAACAGTCTTTTGCAAGTTTTTTCTCAGAAATCTGTAGCTGAAGTTCATCAGTTTTCTTTGTGGTAGATCTGGCATTAGCAAGAAATACGCTGGGAAGAGATAGCTTGTGAGGATGTTTCCTTAGCCTAGCAAGTAGGCCAGACCTGCATCCATGCTTTTGCTTCCTGTGTCTTCCCCACCTCCGTGTGTTGTCTGGGCTGACAACAATCCAAGGAGAGACTGGTGCTGTTGCTATTTCCTTTGACATGTCATATGAGTGTAAAAATTCACTTGTAACAGACTGATGGTGTTGAAATGCAATATGCAAGAGATCTAGCTGACTATACCTAAGATCACCCTGACTGAACTTAACAGTAAAAAAACTTACATATGAACACAAAGATGCAGAAAGATAACTCGTACTGAGAAGGAGAGGATAGAGCCGCTGCAGCTGTGCACTCTGCCATCCTGAAAAGAAAATACATGTAGCCCTGTATGAATTGCAGATGGAGTCAGTTCTGGACATATTGTGTGTGTTATGCAAAGAGCACTTTTAGCTAACATCAAAGATTGAAACAATACTAATTTCACAAACTTTAATCATACTTGACATAGGAATAGGGCCCATTCCCATCATGGTATTAGAAACCTAAAATACCTGGAGAAATTAAACCGGACAAAAGTACATTACCTCTCTTGTAGAAATGTATTGGCATGCATTTTAGATCTGAGAAAGGAAATGAAAATGTTCATGGAGGAGAGGAACATGGATTGTCCACAGCTTGGTGACACACAGTGGTAGCTACATCTGTCCATTCTTGTGGACATAACACATGATTTTAAGGCACTTACTCTCAAGCTCCAAGATCCTGAACCAATGATTACAGTGATGTATGATGTTATGAGGGACTTCACCAACAAACTGAGTTTGTGAAGGAAACAGCTGTCAGAGAATGACTTGTGTCATTTTCCAACATTCAGGTCCATGGTGGAAGAGATGAAAGCATCTTTTACTGAGTTGCTTATGAAGATTTTGTAAAACAGCTATGTGAAGAGTTTTAGGACTGATTTCTAGACTTCAAAACTCACAGTATACATTCCAAGCTGTTTGCTGGTACATTCTCTGTTAATGTTGACAGCACCTGTAATGAGTAGCAAACGGAGCTTATCAACCTGCAATGTAATACAGATTTATAAACAAAGTTTACAGACGTTCAGGGAGAGTAAGTCAAGACTGGGCAGTTTCTGAGAGAGTTTGCCTCCTTCACAGGGGTAAAAAAAAATCAGGAAGATGCTATGCGCTGTTTGGAAGTACAAATGTATGCTAGAAGCTGTTTTCATTTATGAGCTTTGATAAGTTAAAGCATCAACTGAGAGTGAGTAATGCCTACCTTGAAGCAATTCTCAGAATTTCAGCTTTGTCAGAACTATCCTGACATGCACAATCTGTCAAAGCATAAACACATGCACATCTCTGGTGTTTGTGTGTCCCAATGGAAATAATTTTTTTTTCAGTTTTCAATTTTTTTTTTCTGCAGTGAAAAATGCATTAAAATATTAAAAGTACATTTGTGTGTTTTATTTGAACCAAACAATATATACTTTTCTTTCTGTTCAGACCATGAATTAGGAGTTTTCCCTCATCTATCCCTTGACTGGCTTGAGTTTCAGACCACTGTCCTAAAGCAAATGATTAGGAAAACTGTCAATACCATCTTCAATCATACTGGAGTAAGAATTGTGATATCAGTGACATGCCCTGACCTTATAGTAACTTTTTTCTTTTCATTTTGAATTGTGCTCACAGCAGCCAACTTCTATATCATAATGAACAGAATGCAGCATTTCCATAATGTTCCTTAACTACTACTTCTATATGCTTAATTGTACCCTTTCTGAAAATGCATGTGTTATTGTGCTTTTATTATACATCTGCTGTTAATACTGTACTTTTATTATAATTTCAATTTTCTTGCAAGGATATAAAAGACAATGGATGTGTATGTTATGTTGCATTTTTGCATTGTTCTTTCTCAGACCAAAATGTATATGTGTATGACAATCTAGATATACTTTTAAGTGTTTTGTGTTTCTCTTACTATAGTTTTATTCAGTGCTTTAACATAACCTTTATTTGTCATCTCTAGAGCTGTTTATTCCAAGCATCAAATCAAGACAGGATTTCAAGGTTAACAATTATAACTAACTAATTAACTAACTAAAACACTAATGTTGTTATTTATGATTGTTTTGCATTTTGTATTATATAATGAAAACTGAGATTTGTTAAAATATGATGGAAGCTAAAACAATTAATGGTTATGTAATACTAAGTAAGAAAGTGGGCACCTGTCCAGCTTTCATGACATTTAGCAATTTAAGAATGAATGATAATAAGCAGTGTTTTGAAACAGCATTAGTAATGTTAAATATAACTTACTGGTATAGCTAATAAACTCTTCTTGACCTTCTGCAGCAATATTAAATAATCGTTCGATTTCTGTTTCATTCATGTCAGTGTTTTCATCAAATAAGTTTATTACATCAACTACAGTTGTAGGTTGTGCTGTAGTTCGAGATCTAGATGATTCTGCAAATTTTCTGAACAACAAATTAAAAGTAAATTCATTAAGCAGCAGAACCTGGAGATGAAGATAAAGTTATGATACAGATCTTAAGCATGTCACTGTACAGAGAACAAATATACTGGCTCATGTTACAAAAACGTATAATAACAGCATTTGAAGGCATATCTATGTAAGGTGTACCTGCAGAGTACAAAACTCCTCTAAGTGAATGATTGATATTAATCTGGTTATGTTTCATCTGTAGACATCCTGCCTGCATGTTTGAGAGAGCAAATGTAAACCAGGGTGGCACAGTTTTGCAGCAGGTAGCACTACTACAGAATGGTGTTTGGTTCCCCAAGTCAGTTTCCTGCTATGGTGCCTTCTTTTTTAGGTTCTACAAATCATTCCTGTGTCCATGTGTTTTTTTTTTCGAGTTGTTCTGGTTTCCTTTTGTCTCCCAAAGAAGTGCCATGGGTGAATTGAAAATATTTCAATCTGCACATAGGTGAGTGCGCTGTGTGTGAATGAACATGTATGCATCCTCTGATTAGCTGATTCTTCATCCAAGGTAACTTGCTATACCCTGAATACATTAAGTGTTGATAAATGCTGCAAATCTTCAATGAAATTGCACTGGAGTAAGTGGGTTATTGGAGAGAATGAAATGGATAACTTAATTTCATATGTTCTTATCTTCATACCAAGCTAACAGGCTATTGTGTCATAAGAACCATGGCTGGTAAAGCCCCATCACAGAACTTACTTATATTCATGCATACATTTAGTAATTTAGTTTTTTTTTAATGTTAGACAGTGGGTGATCCTTCCAATACCCACACTCCATTGCCAAACACCTAACACACTCAAAAATACAATATCCCTAAGACACCATAAGCAATTTACTGTGTATATAAAACATATCCTCTACACCCTCTATAAACTAGCCCTCGCTGGAGAAATCCATCCAAATCCTGGTCCTCCCAAATCCAAGCCAACCACAAACCCTAGTCTAAGCAACCTCCTACAACTCAACTTCTAGCCAACAAGAAAACAACAGACCTACTTATAATGTCCCTAAACATCAGAAGCATATGCAATAAAATCCAAGAACTACATGCCAGCATAAGCATATATTCTCCAGATATTGTCTTCCTAACTGAAACCTGGCTCAAACCTCACATCAAAAGTGAGGAAATACTTCCACCTGAATACAACATCCTTTGCATAGACAGATTGTCCAAAAAAGGAGGTGGTGTAGCATTGATATTTAAACACCATCTCAATATTCAACTCCTGAACTCATCTGCCCCTCACCACAACAATGAAGAAATCCTTTATGCCAATCTCAAGCAAAACCCAAATAAAACAATCAATATCATATGATGCTATTTCCCACCAGGACAAAATATTACACCCCTAGAACATCTCCTGAGCTGGGCTACTCTATCTCTACCCCAAAAAACCATCATTCTCGGTGACTTTAACATCAACTGGCTATCCTGTAATAGCAGTCTCACAACCATTCACCTTAATCTCCACGGGTTCACTCAACTCATTCAATCCCCTACCCGAATCAACAAAAAACCTAACAATCATACCTTACTTGACTGGATCCTAGTCAACAAAACTCCTCACTCTTACCCATCAGGCTGCTTACCTGACAGTCTTAGTGACCACTCCCCCACTTTCCTAATTTGGCACCACACAAACAGTCTGAAGCCCATTATCCACAGGCAAATATAGAACAAGTTCAACTTCAGCTCCAACTCCTTCATCTCCTCCCTGAAAAAATTAACTGGTTACCACTAAAATACCTCAACCTAGATGAAGCTGTCCACTTCTTCAACAGTACCTTCCTCTCCATCCTAAACACCCATGGTCCTGTAATAAATGCCAAAGTCAGATCCAGACGCATGGTTACAAAAGACCACCAGAATCCTAATGAAATCCAGAAATAAGGCCTGGGAGCACTGGCGACTAACAAAAAATAACTCAGATAGGCAATCATTCCTTGAACTGCACAATAAAGCCAAAAAGCATATAAAATTAGACAAATCCCTCTACTATAAATTCACCCTAAACTCTACCAACCACAACCCTAAGCAATTCTGGTACACTATTAACACTATTCTCCACCCAGGGAAGGTTGATACCACCAAGACATCCATTACCCCCTCCTCCAGCAGTATTGCTGAATCCTTCAACAAACACTTTACTGAAACTATAACATCTCTAAACAAACAACACTTCCCTACAACAGCCCCCCCAACTCCTAACCCTAAACCCCCCACTCCTCTTTTCTTCTTCACCTCAGTACTTACCTCCAACATAAAAAGACTATTGTCAGAACTTAAACCCACTAAACTCGCAGCTGACAACCTCCCCTATGAATACTTGAAAATTGCAGCTGATACACTAGCCTACCCAATTTCAGTTCTAATCAACCATTCTATAACAGAAGGCTATGTTCCCTCGATATGGAAAATATCCAACATAATTTCTCTCCACAAAGACACTCCCTCCACTGACCTCTCCAATTACTACCCCATTGCTCTCCTCTCCCCTCTCCCCAAGATACTTGAAAAATGTATCAACACTCAGGTCTCCAACTACCTCCTAGCTAATAATCTCCTCTCCAAAACCCAACATGGTTTCAGGCCGTATCACAGCACTACCTCCGCTCTGATCTCCTTCACCAACACTATACTTCATCACAAAAACAACGGCCTCTTCTCTACTGCCATATTTCTAGATCTCTCAAAGGCCTTTGACATGGTATCTCATGAGCTACTCCTCTCTACTCTCCCCAACCTCTGCGTCTCACAATCAGCCTGCAACTGGATCCACAGCTATCTACACGGATGCCAGCAATCAGTAATCTGGGACAATAACATATCACCTCACCTCCCAGTTACTCTCGTAATTCCCCAAGGGTCTATCCTTGGCACTCTACTATTCTCACTTTTCACTAACAACCTACATACTGCCACCACACAAGCATCTCTTATACAGTACACAGATGACTCTACTCTCATTTGCTCTGCCCCCACTCTACCAGAATTACAACAAATCACACAGGAATCATTTTCTTCTGTAGAAAGCTGGCTATCCAATGCTCGGCTCCTACTCAACCCAATTAAGACAAAACTTCTCCTGTTCCAACCTTCCAAAGCCACCCAAAACACCACCCACTTCAACATTCTTGCCAAAGACAATACCATCATCTCTCCATCAGAGCACACAAAATTACTTGGTGTGGAAATAGACAACAAACTTAGATTTGACACCCACTTGGTGCATTATATAGAAGCCGCCAACTCCTACCCAAGGTGGCTAGAATCTCCATAGCCAATTCCCAACTAATCTCCACACTACTCTATGCATCCCCCATACTTACCAACCTTAAACAGACATACCTACACAAGCTGGATGCTTGTTACAACAAAATTACTAAATTTGCCACTGAAACCTCCTACGGCAGCCATCATCGTATCTCCGTTAAAGAACTAAACTGGCTAGAACTCCCACAACTCCTTCACTTTAATCAACTCACCCTCGTTCATAAACTTATTAACCACCCCCTTAACATCCCTTCCCTTCAAACCCTTCTCCAACCCTATCACCCCACTAGGCCCCTAAGATCAAGCAACAAAAATCAACTCACTGTTATCAAACCCAAAAACTCAGCAGGAGAAGCCATATTTTCATGTACCATATCTAAACTTTGGAACAATCTTCCACCCTCTATAACTACTCTACCTTCCAGCAGCCTTTTCAAGACTGTGCTCAAATTCCACTTAAATTTGCACTGGCTTTGTCCTTGTTCTAATCCAGACTAACACCCCCACCCTTACCCCCCCACCTAGACTCTTAACCCAACTATACTACCGCCACTACTAACCGCAGTCAGAAATAACTAGTTGTCTTTACATACTTTAACATCTTGTCTGATAACTTTGTTACTAATATTATAACCATGATGTGCTTTTTGAACCTAAAAAATGTTTCCAACATGTGTTTAACAGGAATTTCGATTTTAATCCTGTTGACAATATTCATTTTACAAAGCATGGCTATGGGGACAATTCCGTTGATTCTTTGACTTTAAAAGACATGATATTTTCTTTGGAAAAGAATCTTTTTAAATACAAATGCTTAGAACTTGACAATCGTTATTTACATTGTTGTATTGGACATGGGATTTGTACCACAAGGTTTAAGATTTTTTAAATATCCTTTTGGTGTCATATAATCGAAAGATGTTTTAAAAGAATTACATTCTTATTTTGACGAGTGTGATTTGGGTCTTATTAAAAGACTTATTAAATACAATGATGCCACCATGCTGCCCTTGTGTAAGGAGATTAATATTTTGAATGAAAACATTTTAAAAGATTTATTATTTTCTGAATTTGAACCTTTGTATAGGAAGATTCTTGACAAAATTGACAGGAGAGTTAACAACATTTTTTTAAGGAAACAAAATAAATTCCTGAGGGACCAACAACATTATAGTATTGGTAAAGTTTATCCTGGTCCTACTTTTAACAATAAACATGGCAATGGAAATTACATTAACACACATGTTAACACAGGATTTGATGATGACATTAACCCTCTTGTGACTGATACTCATGATCAGGGGGTGCCATCAGACAGAGGTACAAGTCATAACAGACCCCTTGATGAGTTAGACTCCTTTTCTGAACCACAAGACCCTTTTTTATTCCCCAGGAGGTCAGAACGATTGGCCAGCAAGACCAGGCATCCCCCAGATCCAGGTCATTCAAGCAATGGCTATGGGATGAATTATGTTTGGAAAAGGGTGGCCAAGAAGGGCAGATAGTGATTCAGGAAGGTACAGATGGTATTCTATCTGAATACAAGGGTTTTAAAATCTACAATTATTCTACTCAAGTTATAGGGAAATTACATCTTGATTTGTTCTCCAGAGGTTTTAAGTATGTTAAAAGCAACCCTGGTGATCTAGCAAATCTCTTGGTTGATTTCAAACTATTTCTAAGAAAGTTAAATTTAAATATGATTTTTAACAAAACAGACAAAGAGAATAACAGGGTTTCAGAGAGTTTAGTACGAAGTAGTACTTACAATCCACCCCTTCACCCTGTTTTATTGCTATATGAAAAAATAGTTATGGATGAAATATATGAAGCCTTTTATAGGCATAAATTAAATTGTGGTTTAACGAATTTAAGTCATGATGAAAGTCAATTACTTCATCAATTACAAGGGCAAAATGAACTGCGTATTATGCAACCTGATAAGGGAGGGGGTGTTGTTTTGTTTGACACTGAGGAATATTACAATTCTATTACCAATATTTTGATGGATTCTACTACTTATTCTCCCATTTCGATTAATGAAATCAACATAGCATACGGGAGAATTGATTCTATTTTAGAAGAATATCTATTAGAAAACAGGATTGATATTAAAACACACAGATTTCTGAGACAAAATAATTCTATAATTCCCACCTTTTTTGGACTACCTAAAGTCCATAAATCTATTTTAGCTCCAACTTTTCGACCTATTGTTTCTGCCAGAAATTCCAAAACACATCCATTAGCGGTTTTCGTTGATCATCACATCAAAGAAATTTTGACAAAAACGGTAAATCTTTTAAGGGACTCATGGGATTTTCTCAGTAAACTAACCCCAGATTTGTGGAGTGAGGATGTCAGTTTCCTCACTATTGATGTGAAGAATTTATTTACTTGCATTCCCCGTGAACTGGGTTTTGAGTATTTCAGTGACAGTTTTTACAAACACTCTTCCCTAGATAAGGACAAAATTCCATTAATTTTGGAACTTTTGGAAATTGTCTTAGACAACAATTATATTAGTTTCCAAGGTGAATTTTTCCAACAAAGCAGTGGTGTTGCAATGGGGGCAGCTTGTGCCCCCATGTACGCCAACTTGGTCATGCTGGAATTGGAGAGTAGATATGTTTTTGATAGTCCATTTCAAGGTAATATTAAAATTTACCTTAGATTCCTAGACGACATTTTTATTTTATGGAAAGGAACTACAGAAATGCTCACCTTGTTTATGGATTACTTGAACAACAGTACCAGTTTTCTGGCTTTCACACATACTTGGCATCCTGACACTATTAACTATTTGGATATTACCATTGTTAAAACCAATAAGAATTTTAAATCCAAGATTTACCGTAAAGATACTTGGTGCAATAGTTATTTGCACTTTGATAGTCATCACCCTACATTTCAAAAGAAAAGCCTTGTGAAAGGACAGGCAGTCAGGATTGCCAGGATGACCTCAGATTTTGATGATTTGAAGAATTAATTTCTTTTTCTAGGTATTAAGTTAATTGAAATGAATTATCCTTTAGATATGGTTTGTGATATATTGGCAAAGGTTTATGGTGAATGGGGCAAAAGATACAAGCCTCTGTTAGGACAACCCTTTGTGGTTTCAGGATCCCAGGGTGGAGATGTTAAAGACTTTAGGGGGTCTTGTGGTACAGAGTTTTCTACATTTACTGACATTTTTACTAACATTATTAGTTCTAATTGGTGTATGTTAAAAAGTAACAAAGATCTTTTTGAGGCGGTAGGACCAAAACCTATATTCACATTCAGGACTGGAAGGAATTTCAAAAAAGTTTTTGAGTACATTGATACCAACGCAAGACACTTTAATAAAAACACTGTTCCTTGTGGTAGTTGCAGCCAATGTTCTTATATTATTAGTGATGCAAATGTTAGACTAAAAAATGGGCTTAACAGTTTTGTGAGGTTCTGCAGGGGTAACTGCAGAACTAAGATGTTGGTTTACTTGGCGATCTGTGGTGGGTGCCCTGCATTTTATGTTGGAAAAACTGAGAGGGCACTCAGAGACAGAATATATGAACACACATATGACATTAGGACAGCCAAGGAAAGTAGTGCACTTTTCAAACATTCGGAGATATGTGCTTCCTTTTCTGGTTATAAATTTGGCATCATTGAAGTTGTTAGAGACAATGTTAGAGGGGGAGATTGTAAAAATATTTTATTAAACAAAGAACTCAAATGGCAACATAGGCTGAGGGCACATATTGCTCCTGGTCTGAATGAATACATTAGTATCAAACCAGTATTACTAGCTAAAGCAGCCAGAGTTTAACATGAATTACATTTTAGAACTAGATGTTTTTTATTTCTGTTTATGTTTCTTAGTCTAATGTATTTATTATTAGTGTATCAAATTATTAACCATTGTATATTTTTATATGTGTGTGTTTCTTTAAAAGCTTAATTGATTGCATTGTGAGGCATTATAAATTTCTGCAGCACCTGTGTGTATTTTGTATCTGAAGAAGTCTTGTCCAGACGAAAGCGCTTGTACTTTCTTACTATAAAGGTCGTTCTACCTTCATTCGTGGTTGGATCTCTATTATACATCTAATATTATAAATGACAAGAAACTATCTTAACTTGCAACATTTACTGTATATACTGTTGATAATCAATATCTTGTTATCGTATTAAAGCCAACAACCTGTAATGTTCTTTACTACTGCTGCAACTTTGTACATCTATTTATCATGTACATGATGTGGAGCTTTTCTCCCCGGGCATCTGGTGAAAAAGGACCTGCGTCCAGATGGAATTTCCCAGTAAACAAATGTAAATAAATAAATAAATAAATAATAAATAAAGTGATAGTTCTAAAAAAAAAAAAAAAACCTGAGAATTTTTCCAACTGTAATGGAGTTTGCCAAGTAGTAACGAATACATTCTAATTCTACGTGTCACAGTTCTCAATCAAGATTTACACTTGCTTGTGATTGCACACTGACTGGCCTCTCCCTGTAGTTTCAAAACATAGTGTTTCAAAGAAAGGTGGCATTTCATTGCCAAGAATATAAGCCAGAGGTTCCCACTCAAGCAGCAACAAGAAAAATGTCTTAAGCTTCTCTGGGTAATTCGAGTAACAATGACCATCTATTGTTTTGGATATGAACTACTGCACCCTTTTAAGTGGACAATGGTCTTTACTATGGGCCTACATATTACTTAAGGTCTGACATAATCCTTGAGGTATAAGAGAGTATATCAGTATATCAGCTATATGCTAACACAAAATGCAAAGTGAGTGTTCTAGACACTATTAAACAGATCTATATTATGTAATCGAAAATTCAGTTCAGCGAACAGGACTTACATTGAAAATGCCATTCAACAAACTATTCATAGTGAGATCACGGTACAGTGAGGATCAGAAAATTTGCCCTTTCCTCACTGTAGTGCACTCTTGGAGTTAGTATATATAATTGGGGGGGGGGGGGATGCAGCCACCCACAACAGCAAATTCGCTGAATGGCATTTTCAATGTAAGTGCCATTCACTGAAGTGAATTTTTGATTATATAATATAGATCCCTGTTAAACAGTATGATTCTTGAGTTTCATTTTTCAAATAACAGTGGTAATATATATGGTCTCCACATTATTAATAGAGAAAAGTGTATTAAAACAGAAATTGTTGCCATTTGCCCGAGCCATAAGAAAATATAAATACATATTTGTTCATCTTCACCTATTCACTCATGAGAGGTGAGGACAGAGAACACTGCTCCTTCCCTCCCTCTCAACCAAGCTCAAAATGTAAGCTAACAACTCTTTGTCTCTCTTTTTCTCTATTTGTCTTCCTGAAATGGATAAGTTGACAAAATAGTAATGGAGATACAAACACACTGCAGCTGTACATTGTAGCAATGCAGCAGTGACACTCATGTTGCAGTCACTCATTTCCTGATGGAGAAGATAACCCATGAAGCTGTACAACCTGGATTTTTCTTTGTAACAGAATTATACTGTCATGTTAACAGGGAGTTAACAAGAGTACTGTGACCCAGGGTAGTTGTGGGCTGACACAAGCAATGTGGTATGATGTACCATTAGTCAGTATTCTCTTTCAATTTTCTGAGGATACCTTTGGCTTAATATGAGCAACAAAAAGACTATATAATGGAAGATGCAGACAAGATATTGATCACTTAGTGCAGGTCATAACATGACTGGGACCAGCATCTAGATGAGGTATATCTAAATGTTCCTTATACTCCCCGGGATTCATGAAGCTCGGCGCAAGGCCGGCGTAAGGCTTGCGCCGGCGGTGCATTGCATAGCCGGCGCAGTAGCGCCATATGCATATTAATGAGAGTGCACCGTAACCACAGGCATGTGCGTAGTGTACGTGAGCGAGCCCAAGTAGGATGCGTCAGTAGGCGTGTTTAAGCAGGCAGGCGAAGAGCAACCTAACGTGCTGTCTGCCATAGTCCGCCCAGAATAGAAATGGCTGCAGCCATGGCCCGTGCAGAATGAAATGTCCGCAGAGTATGCAACAAAGTACCCGTCCCAACTAAACAGAGAAGCAAATAAAACCCACGAGCCGAAATGTACCTGTCCAAGGAACAAAGGATACGTAATACCGTGTCCGTACAGCAATGTACTGTGAGTGTGCATAGTCAGAGAAGGTGTATAGCAGCATGTCAGCGCGCACCGACACAGGAAGTAGACTAAGGTCACCAACCGTCCCACTTTGCGAGGGCAGTCCCTGTATTGGCATACGTGTTCGAAATAAAGCATTAAAAGCGGGAAGTGTCGCGAAGAGTGTAGGTCATAATGATTTCCGTATTTAATGTAATTGTAGCCTGAATCGGTTATCTCCGTAACTGAAATACCTAAATGTCCCAAGAAACAGAATAAGCTACCAAACTGCCACAACAATAAGCTCATACTTAGGCAAATAAGTGAAGTTCTATGCTATATAGTGACCGTGTGTTCGTGTCGGGCTGTGAAGTCAGATGTGACTCCCTGCACATACAGGTGGTCAATGTAGAAGTCCCACAGAACCACGATAGCAATGTGTGTGTTGAATGAAAGGCGACCGACAAACCCTGTCCCCTGATCCCTGGTAGTCACCCCTGTGCTGTGTGGACAGCCACCTATACGTTGTGCAGGGGTGACCTACTACCTAGACAGGTATGACTTTGCATTATGTACCAGTCAGCTGTGGGACATGTCCTGACAGCAGATATGCATATCCGGGAGGCCCTGCGAAGGATATCTGTGTCAGATGTCTGTCCCAGTATGGCATCTGTTCTGCAAGCATCTACAAACAATGTTACCCATAACACCGCCCGTGTGTGCCTGTACCGTGGAAATGTAGATGTATGACAGGGTGCACCCACGGAATGGCACCATGGGACACCACCTGTGACAGGCAGTTGGTCTGACATGCAGCCAGCCCCAAA
>NC_056737.1:1369344154-1369359154 GCF_019279795.1 Protopterus annectens
ACCATTTAAATTGCATAATCAAGATTACATTAACACATAAAAACCCATAAAAGTAGTAAATAAATACATTTAAATTGCATTTAAGTTAATTACCTACCCAATGCCTTCCGTTTTAGAAAGCAAGTAATTGAAAAAGATTCATTCAAGCCTGGCCATTGACTTGCATTTGTCCTGAGCTGGCATTAGGCTTCATTTCTCTCAAGATATAATGGCCATGGTCCACACTTGGATCCATTTGTAAGGGCTCAATCACAGTAAATTTAAAAGAGTGACCCACCCATGACAGTGTTTCAGCTACATGGCTTCTGAATGTCCATGGATTTTTACTTTTTCAACTACTTATGGGTGCATTCAGGCCAACAAAGCCAAACTCCACTAGCGCTAGAGAGGAGGTTTAAGGCATTACACAGTGAAAACTTTCGCTTGGCTTTGTCTTTCTTGCAATTTTTACTGAATGGTTTAAAAAGGGAGAGAAAGATATATATATATATATATATATATATATATATACATATCTATATATATATATATATATATATATATATATATATATAGCGATATGTACATATATAAATATATATAGTTATATATACATCTATATGTATATATATATATATATATATATATATCTATATATATATATATATTTATATATATATATATATATATATATATTATATATATATATATTATATATATATATATATATATATATATAAATATATGAAAGTATGTATGTACATATATATAAAAATATATATATATATATATATATATATATATGTATCTACACACATGCACATATACACACACATACGCACACACACACACACACACGAGCGCACGCAGACACACATACACACACACACGCACGCACGCACACACACACACACACACACACACACACACACACACACACACACACACACACACACACACACACACATAGAGAAGCATACCTTTTCAATGTTCAATTAATTGAAAGTTAAATCTTCTAAAACTTTTCATCCAGAACTGTTTTCTTTGAAACCTCTTTTTGATGAATCACAATTCATTGAAAACTGTAGAGGTATATATGTAGTACATGATGGTGTAGTTTTTACCACAGTAGTCATTAGGGAAATGTGTTTGCAAGATTGTGTGAATTGGTAATGATTACCATATTGTTATCAAAGTTTGTGTTTCTGTTCCAGCACTGATTCACTCTGTGTCATGTTTTTTTTCTTTCTTTGTGCTGATGTAATTGTGAAGATAGTATGTATAAGCTGGGGGGAGGCAGGCAAAAATAGAGGTGTGTATGGAATGTTTTTTATGCAGAATGTTTTCAATGAACTGTGAATCAATGAAAAGAGCTTTCAATGAAAAGAGTTTTTAGATGATTGACTTTCAATGACTTGAGCTTATATTGATATATATATATATATATATATATATATATATATATATATATATATATATATATATATATATTATATAGGTTTACTATCAAAATGTCGACCGGCAAAATAATTTTCAGGTCACAACATCAAAGGAAAGGGTGAATGTGAACATATCCGACTGCACACAATGTCATATCAGGTGAATGAAGTCAGCAGATTTGACATTGTTATCAAACAGAGTACGTGACTTCCATACAGGAGCAAACTTACATAAAACTCCTGTACTTTACATCACTGTTTTGCAGGGGGATCCCAATTCCGAGATTACACTACAGTGTGGAAAGGGATGAATATCCCATACCACCTGCACTGTGATCTCTGTGCAGTTTTTTGAGTTCATGTACACATACATGTAAATACATACGCATTCGCTGATATGAACTTCAAACATGGGATGCTCAGCAACACGAACATTCAGACATCTGTAGTTCTTTTTCCATCTGCAGAGCATCCATGTTCGACAAAGTGATAGTAAACCATATACATATATGTATATATACGCACTACATTCACACACACACACACACACACACACACACACACACACACACACACACACACACACACACACACACACACACACACACACACACTCACACACACACTATATACCTATATATAGAGACAGAGAAAGAGAGACAGAGAGAGTGACAGATTATATATATTATATATATATATATATGGGTCTACTACTAAACACCGACACGACGATTCCCCGACACAAAACTCACCGACGCCAAATAACAGACATCACACAAACCCGACAACGCAAAACACCGAACATCATTACACCGACACACGGAAAGTAAACAACACACTACACTACATAGCATACACACTAGCCCTGACCCAAACCCTAACCCTAAGGTCCGACACTATCGCACACTTCTCCTACCTGCACCCTAACCCTAACTCACTTAACCCACCCATAGCCCAAGCTCCGACACTAACGCACACATCGCCTACCTGCACCCTAACCCTAACTCACTTAACCCACCCCTAGCCCAAGCTGACACTAACGCACACATCACCTACCTGCACCCTAACCCTAACTCACTTAACCCACCCCTAGCCCAAGCTCCGACACTAACGCACACATCGCCTACCTGCACCCTAACCCTAAACTACAGTCCCTCACTAACACACACTTACCTTACCCGAACCATACCTCCGACACAAACACACACTCACATTTCCCACAGCCTAACCTGACATCCCACAATCTCGAGCACTTACCTGACCGCTCCTAACTCCGTCACCATCGCACACTTACCGGGTCGCGATCGCACATTCCCTTGTCGGTCTTTCCGCTGTCGGCAAATAACCCTGTCGGTAAACTTACCTGTCGGTCATCTCGCGTCAGTGAATATCCTGTCGGGGAATCGTCGTTTCAGTCATTAGTCGTAGACCCATATATATATATATATATATATATATATATATATATATATATATATATATGCATATATATCCATATCTATCTGCCTATATATATGTATCATCATCATGGATTCAAAGAGTTGTCAACTGCCACCATCTTTCTCTAGATTCAGTGCCACTGTCCTAAATTTTTTGATAATCATGTCCATCCAAGAACTTACCTCACAGAAATCATCCACCTCTTGTTGGTTGCCCTGATTTCCTCTTGCCTTCTTCCTGTCTGTACCAAATCTTCCTTGCCATATTATTGGCTGCTTTTCTGCACATTTGCCCTGAACCATCATAATATGTTCTCTATGACCTTCTCTGCATTTGGAGATACTTTGGCTTCTGCTCTTATGTCCTTCATTTCGTAATCTGTCCCATAGTTTACACACTTATCAGTCATCTTAGGCACTTCCTCTCTGTCACCTCTAGCTTCCTCAACTGCTCTCTGTTTACTGCCCAGGTTTATGTATCATGCAGGTCACACAACTGTTTGGCACATCTTACTTTTCAGCTATATTAGCATTCTTCTGTCATTTTCTACAACTGAGACTCTATGACAGTTGGCTACAGCCCCTCTGATTTATACATCCTATTGATGGAAAAAAGTTTGTATTTAGAGCCTCAGCAACATGTAACATGGGAAATGTTGTATATATTGCTAACTGTGGAAAGTGTACTTTTTCTTTACAGGAAAAACAAATTGTAAACTAAAAGACAGAATACGTTCCCATTTATCAGAAATAAGAAGGAAAGTAGAAACTAATTCACTGTATAAGCATATAGTACTTAATGATGAGAGACACATTTTCAAATTTAGGGTAATACAGAATATATATATATATATATATATATATATATATATATATATATATATATATATATATATATATGAGAATGAAGGTGGTGGCAATTTGATTATTTGACTGAATCAGCTGAGTATAAACGGATTCATTCTTTTTAGAGCTGACCATGAACCTAATCTCAATGCTGTAAATAATTTACAAATAGTGTTGAAAATAAAATTAATGATGTTGTAATGTGTTTTTTGTTTTTTAGGAATCTGGCCAAAAATGTATGACCTATGAATATATATGTTATATTTATGGTTTTAGAAGTTAGTTGATTGATTAATTTGATTGATTTAATGATGTGAATTAGCTGACTTATCAATGTATATATATATATATATATATATATATATATATATATATATATATATTCTTGATCTCGTGGTTTGATGCATGGAGGAGGAGTTTGTATACTTGAAAGCTTTGCTCATTAAATATTTTATATTTTACTGGTGGTTGTTTCCGAATTTTTTTGCTTTTTGTCATTTTATTTGTATTTGGGGTCCATTTAGCTGTATACATAGTTTTGTTTTTTGTGTATTATTTTCTATTAATCTGTATATTTATTTTTCACCCTCTCCAGAACTTTTGTGCAATGTGACAGAAGTTTGATACCTCTGCACTGCCCGGATTATGACTCTCCCCTTCGTTCTTAAATACTGGCACTAGTATACTTATCCTCCAGTCTTCTGGCATATTCTTTTCTCTCCACACTGCTATAAGTATCCTCAGGAGCCATTTCTTCCCATTTCACCCAACATCTTGATGATATCTGCAGTGAACTCATCTGAGCCTTCTTTTTTCTCTGACTTTATTTCCTTAGTGCTGTTCTTACTTCTTCTGGGATGGGCGTCCCCTCTTCTTTCATCATATGCTGTGTCTGAAGCAATACATCTTCTGTGGAGTTTCCCTCATTCAGAAGCTACTGGAAGTACTTTTTCCATCTGCCTTTGATGTCCTGTGGACTGGTGAGCAGGTTGTTGCTGGTATCCCTTATGACAGGTGTCTTACTATTATTCTTTATCATTGTGAGTTTTCCTTGCAGTGTGATAGAGTTTCATACCTGGCTTGGACTCGTATCTGTCTTGTAGTTATCTCACATGCTGTTTTGAGGAGCTGCCATTCTTTTTCAACTCCACTTATTTCCTCTTCTTCTTGAGATGATATAGCCTTGAATCATTTCTTCAATTCTTGTGCTTTCTCTCAACTTCTAGGTCAGCCTAGTCTCTGTTCACCTTAATGCTTTCTCTGACCACTGCTAGCAGCTGATTCTGGCAACCAGTGATTTATGCAGTGGACCATCACTGCAGATGATTTTACAATGACTAATTCTACCCCATTGCTCTTTCTTTACTAGGTGGAAATCTATCTGAATAGCACTTTGGCTACTCTTGTATGTGATTCTGTGGTGGTCATTCTTGCTGTACCATGTGCTGGCCACCATCAAGCCATTTGTCAAACAAAATGGTCTCTCCTTCTTTATTTCTGTTGCTCCACACATGTGGATCCAGGCAGCCCTCATACCTTGTTCTGCTGTCCTGACGCGTGTGTGTTCATGTCGCCCATTATCAACACCGATTCATGTTGTGCTGCTTTAGCTAATAGGTCTTACAACTGAGGTCAGAATGCATTCTTTTCTTCACTATCACAACCCTGTTGTCGGGCATAGGCTATAGGATTATGAATACTGCCCTATCAGTAGGCTTTAGTCTAATTGCCCTGAGTCTGTCACTAATTCTGATGATAAACCTCTCTGACTTCTGAATCCTCTCCCTCATCACAGTTGCCACACCATTTCTAGTCCATCCTCCTCCTGAGTAGTAGACTTGGATCCCCAACCAAGTAGCTCTACTGTACAGACCCTCCATTTCTCCTGGATACGGACAATATATTCAGCATCCTTTCTACCATCATGTCATCTACTTCTAATCTCCATCCTGTCAATGAACTTACACTGATTCTAGCAATTCTTAGTTGATGTTTGGCATGTTGATTGGTTTTATGTCCAGCTTTTTTCTCAACAGAGCTATTACTGGTAACCCAAGTTGAGCAACTGGACACCGGGCCAGCCAGTAGATTATTGACTCTAGGTTGCTGGACTTTATGGAGGTCATACACTGGCCAATAGGGGCACATGCACCATACCCACCATTAGCATAGCCCCTGGAATACATTGGGGTCCTCAACCCACTTATCACCAGCTAATACCCATGCTCACTTGGGGACATTAGTTAAACCAACTGAATCACCTAGTGCTAATTTTTATACCATCAAGTGGATAGCCCTGACACAGTATACAGTATGGGTTCCATGTTTTCCTATCTTGGGGATATTGTGCACCACAGCTGATGGCTAAAACAGTTGGTGTATACATCTTTTCTCCCTATAGGGCACCATCTATGGTCTGTAATGCTGCCCACAGCTACACTGGGCTCCTTGGGTGAGTTTGAGGTGGAAACCCCCAGCAAGATTTTGAAGGGTGGGAGAAACCCCACAGAGACACAGGGAGAATATGCAAACACCATACAGGAATTGGCCAGAGGTCAAGATTGAACCTTGAACATGAGAGGCAAATACCTCAAGCATTATGCCAACTGCTTTACGTATATATAGCTATATATAGGTTCTTCCATATATAGAAGTTTTCTTTTGTTGAGAGCTTTTCTGTCTGCTGCATTTGATTGACAGATCATGTGATCAACAGTGCCAGTGTGAGATCACCGTAATAGTGGGATTTTTCCTTGCTTTTGTGCAGTCTCAGAGTTGGTACATATCTATTTATACACACACACACACACACACACTGATATATATATATATATATATATATATATATATATATATATATATATATATATATACACATATATGTACATAAATACGTGTGTGTGTATATTTTATTTATTTTATTTATTTATTTGACATTTGTTAACTGGGATGGACAGACTGGGTCACATAACCCATTTTCAGAAGACGCCTGAAGGGAAAAGCTCCACAATTATACATATGCAGTAGGCAGAATACAAACGATTAATAACCAACCGTTTGAAGGTTAATGCACAATAAATTGCAAGTAACATTTATAAATAGACAACATAAAATAGTGGAACAGGTCATAAGTAAAACAATTGCAGTTAATTAAGAATTATGTTAGTAACGTACATTAATTTCTAACTCATTCCAATGAATTAACTGTAGTTTTACTATAGATGAGAATAGCTGATGTACTTATTAGCTTCATGTGATGAGGACAGGCTGAAGTATATAGACAGTCTTGATTAGTGAGGGGGAGAAGTAGCATAAACATGTCAGAGATTATGATTATAGTGGGGTCCTAGAGAGACCAAAAGAGAAAAATGGACAGCGGTTCAGGTGGGAGTAACAAGGGAAGAATATAGACAGAGGTTGGGGTGAGAGGAGGTTGGGATTACAGGAGGAGAGATTTAGATAAACTTCTGTAGTGTACAGGGGATAAGGAGAGACTGGAGAGAGACAGAAGGGGTAGAGGAAGAAGTGGTGGAGAGGAATTAGACTGGAATTAAACATGTGCAGAGCCTGGACTAATTTAGGTGCGATTTTAGGGACGCTTTAAAGAGTTGCAAGCTTGGAGCTGATCTGATGTTTAAAGGGAGAGAGTTCCATAGTTTAGAACTAGAGTAAGAGTAAAGTCAGTGACCATGTTATTTAGAAGGTTTGGAGAGTTCCAGTAGGTTTTTGTCTTCTGACAAAAACCTACTGGAAATTTCCAAACCTTCTAAATAACACTGAGTGATCTGTTTGGTATATAGTGTTTGATATTCTTGTCTAGGGCAGGACAGGTCATGAGATTTATAAATTAGGTTATGTATAGTAGTTAGTTGGATATATGAGAGTTGGTTGGAGAGTTCCAGCCAATTTAGTTCCCTTAGTGGTTGCTGTGGTGAGTATGGTAATTGGAGTCAGTGGTGAACTTTGCAATTTTGTTATAGCATCGTTCCATTTTTGTCTTGGTGGAATTTTTCAGGTTGGTAAGAATACAAGAACCATAAAATAGGGAGGGGCAAGTTCGTTGGACCATTTAACAGCTTGCTTTATGTCTTGTAGGTAGCTCTGAAACCACTGTATTTTGGTAGGAGAGCAGCCTGTGTTGGAGAGGGTATCAAGCAGTAAAGGGTATGAGACTGTATCAAAGATCTTTGAGAGGTCCAGAAACACAGAGGATACTAGGTATCCCTCATCTCTAGTCCTCTTTATGGTATCTTTAAAGGATAATAGAGCTGTGATGTGCTATGTCCAGGCCGGAAGCCATGCTGAGTTTGAGTAAGCAAATTGTTTTGAAGTATGTGTTTCATTAACTGTTAGTGGATGCGCCTTTCAACAATTTTTGATATGGTACTATTGATATGGGGTGAAAGTTGGGTATTTTGGTGAAGTTCCCTCCTTTATATATTGTGGTTATATGTGACAGTTTCCATATGGTTCAGACTGCGGATTCAGAGGGAGATCTATTTATAATCATTATAGTTACTATCAAAAAAAACAAAGAAACACAAAGCCTAACTAAGTACCAAGAACTGTGCAACCGTGCAAAAAAATGCATTAGGCTGGACAAAATATCCTACTACACAACATTACAAACTAAATACCAACACAACCCACAAAAATTTTGGAAAAATGTAAACCAGCTACTAAAATCCACCCAAAAGGCTACCCCCAAACCAACCACCCCTGACACTAAAGTTCCCATCGAAACACAATTCAACTCCCACTTCGTGAACTCAATTCTATCCTTAGTATCACAGGACAGTTCCTTCCTCACTATCCCCCCAACATAAATAACACTAATACAAGCTTTACCCTCAAAGCAGTTTCCACCACTTCAATCAAAAGCATGCTCTCCAAACTAAAAACCTCATCAACAGCAGCCGGCTTACTTCCCAGCTATTTCTTGAAACTCACAGCAGATGCTATTGCTATCCCAGTCTCCACTCTCATAAACAGATCAATTGTTGAAAACTATGTGCCCAAACTCTGGAAAATATCCTATGTTACACCCATACATAAAGGCGGGACCTCCACTGAACTTAATAACTACAGACCCATTGCTTTACTCTCCCCCCTGGCCAAAATCCTAGAAAAATGCATCCATACCCAGATGCTAAACTATCTCCTAGACTGCAACATTCTGTCACCTACTCAACATGGTTTCAGACCTGCCCATAGTACCACTACAGCTCTCCTCTGCTTCACAGACACAGTAAACTGTCTCAGAAATGAAGGCCTGCAAGTGTCAACTCTTTTTTTGGATATGTCCAAAGCATTTGACACAGTCTCACACCAAATCCTGCTAAACAAACTAAACCAATATCATCTATCTAATTCCACTCTTACCTGGTTCCAAAGCTACTTAACTGACAGGTACCAAGCTGTGAAATGGGAAAATTCTCTCTCTCCTCAGCTACCCATAACTATAGGAGTCCCACAGGGTTCTATCTTAGGACCACTACTATTCACAGTCTTCACAAATGACCTCCACACCTCCACACAGCATGCATCTATAATTCAGTATGCAGATGACACTACCTTAATCTGTGCTGCACAAAACATTCCCACCCTCCTGCAAACAACTCAACTAGCATTCTCTGACATTGAAAACTACCTTACCAAAGCCCAACTTATCCTCAATCCAAAGAAAACTCAGCTTATGATTATAACCAGTTCTAACAAAAACACTAACAGTCAATTCACTATCTACTCCACAAATGCTACTCCAATTGCTCCAGTGGCACAGGCTAAGCTATTGGGAATAACCATAGACTCCCACCTAAAATTTGATAGTCATCTGAACTTAACTATTAAAAAAGTACATGCCAAACTGGGTTCACTCTACCGTATCAAACCATTTCTTACCAACAACACAAGATCAGCCATTGCTCGCTCCCAACTTCTATCCACCCTACTCTATGCATCTCCCATTCTGACTAATCTCAACAAAACTGAACTAAGCAAAATGGAAGCTTGCTATAACAGAATTGCCCGCTTTGCTGCAAATTGCTCATATAGAACTCATCACTGTACTGCTTTGAGACAGCTCCACTGGCTTAAACTGCCCAACCTCCTAACCTACAATCAGCTCTGCCTCTGTCATTCTATCTATTACCTCCCCAATAAGTGTCCTGCCCTCAAAAACCTAGTACAACATCACTCAGCCAAAAGGCCTCTTAGATCATCAAGCAAACTACTACTAGAAGTCACCAACAGCTACAATAGCTTTGGAGATGCACTATATAGGAGTTTGGTGGCTAAAAAATGGAACTCTGTCCCTACTAGCATTCAAAACACATCATCCAAAGCCTCCTTTAAAGACCTCATCAGGCAACATCTCAAGCAAAGTTGGCAGTGCCGTGATTGCTCCCCAGGCTAGTGAAAGTGGATAACATATACATATTAAATCTAGAGCAATTGATAATAGTTTTTCAGTCTTACTCACAAACACTGGCTAATCTACAATGTATGTACTGTACCTGTGTACTATGTATGTATTCTACCTATGTTCCAAAGTTCAGCTGTACACCACAAATCTATTGCTTACCTTTATTTTTAAAATTAATATTTTTTTGATTGTTCTCTCCACTGTAACTGTTTGTGCCGCGTACCACTGTAAAAACATGTCTCTTGTAATTTGTGTGTATACTGATCATGTCTAAATAACTAAATGTGTCTGTAATTTTTCTTTGTGGAGCTTTTCTCCCCGGGCCTCTGCTGAAAAAGGGCCTTTTCGGCTCAGTCAGACACCCCCGGTTAACAAATGTAAAATAATAAAATAAAATAAGCTAACACAGAAGAAGAAACATCTATTTATGGCTAACACAGAAAGTCTTTGGCTAACTAAATTTGCAGATGACTACAAACTAGGAGCCTTAATTGAAACTCCTAATGATGTAGAAATCCTACAAAAGGGCCTCACTGAGACAGATGCCTGGTGTTAAAGCCATGGTCTCAAGCTCAATGCCAAAAAGTGCATTGTCATCCCCTTTGTTAAAACTCTGTACCCATGAACTACCACATAAGCTGTAGTCTACTTAACACCGAAAGTGTGATAAGAGACCTTGAGACACAGGTGGACAGTAGTCTCTCCTTTGATAATCACATCGCCACAGTGGTCAGGAAATTCTTCTATGTGGCACACCTCATCACAAAAGGTTTTTCATCCAGGAAAAAAAGAGGTCATTGTTCCCCTCTTCTCATCACTCATTAGAGCCATTATAGAGTACAATGTCCCTTTTGGTATGTACCTCACAAGACATCTACAACAACTGGAAAGGCCACTAAAATACCTCACAAAGAGGATTACTGACCTCAAACAGATGCCTTACGCAGACCGACTCAAAAAACTCCAGCTTTACTCCGTTGCATATCGCCTACTCAGAGGCGATCTCTGCCTAACATACAAAGCTATGTCAAACCCAGAGCTGTTGGACATGCTTCACTTAAAGAAATCCCAGTCCCTCCGAGCTACACGCTCTAGGGACCTAAACCTTGTCACCACAATAAACAGGACATGCTGGAGGGATAGATTCTTGTCCCAGAGACTTCCCATACTCTGGAACAGACTACCTATCTATGTCAAACAAAGCTCCTCATTAGCACTCTTCAAGAAAAATCTTGATGATTGGATGGGTAATAGGAAATTCACCCCGGGGATGACTTCTGTGGTTCTGCTTGACAGGGGCACAGAAAAATAATTTTCTTGAGTGGCGGAAGCCAGGGTACCTTTTTGGCTAGGCTTGTATAGGCCCTAGGGCTAATAGCCTAGCACCTACCTTTGAACCTATGAGGATACTGACTGGATAAGCAACTGAGTCTGCAGCAAGTTTTAGGTATTGTGGTGGGAGATTATCTGTGGATGTGGAGCAGGGTTTTAATTTGAGCAATATTTTTTTTATTGTTGAAATGGCAATAGGCTGAAAGGAGAAAAAGGTCAGGATACCTTTGCATTGATTATGTGGGTTGTTTATGATATGGTCTGAGTTGGATGAAGAAGAGTTGTTAGTGTTAGTATGAGAGATTGATTGTGGGTGATAAATTAGTATTAGAATTCAGTAGGTCAGCTATGGATTTTATGAAGTGTTTGTTGAATTCTTCTGCTATTAGTAATGGGGGGCATTAGGTGAAGGAGGACTTCTCTATGTTTGTACCTGGGTTAAGAAGGGTTGATATTGAGTGGCAGAATGTTTTGGGGTTGCATTTGTGTTGTAGCTGAAGCTTAGAGTAGTAGAATGTTTTTACTTTTGTCAACTAGTTTGGTTACACTGTTGCAGACAGAAAGAGAGAAGGTTTTGTTAAGTTTTGTTTTGTTTCCATGTGTTCCAGGCTACGTCATTTTGTTTCAACAGATTAATGCAGTCTTTAGTTATCCATGGGGCTGTATTTTGTTTTACCCTTTTTTGTCTGTACTGGGGCTAGATTATCAAGTATTTTCAGGAAGATAGTATTGAAATATTGGACAGTGTCATTGAGAGGTAATAGTTTTAGGGGTGCCCAGTTTATTTTATGGAGTAAATCATTAAGTGTTGGCTAAGTTTGATTGTATTTCTAATTAGTTCCACTAGGTGTGTTGTTTGGTGTCTATTGTATTGTTGACAGCTTAGGTTGTCAAATGCTTATACATCAACACCTAAGCATCCAAAGCTTACAATAGCAAATGGCCACATTATCGAATTCTTTCCTCGGGGAAAGGATTTGCATGGCCGTTATCGAGGATTTGCCCTTTTCCCAATGTACAGCAATCTTAGAGTTGGTATATTTAGTTAATGGGGGTGTGAGGTTAAAGCCCCCCACTATGTTTGGGTGTCTTTGTTTATTTTGTTTATGGACGGTCACTCAAATTCATTCCGGAGGAAAGAATTTGATTATGTGGCCATTCGCTATTTATTTATTCGATGGTTAGGTGTCGATGTTTTTGGATTCAACAACCTAAGCTGTCATTGTTATGATATAGACATGTGTTGTTGAGTGGTGGGTATTGGCTCTGATGGCATATAGGATAAGAGTGTACCTGAAGAAGAAAAATTTGTAGAGTGAAATACTAGAGTCCAGTTCAGAGTAGAATAGCATGTAAAATCATTATTATACTGTGTTGTGATTAATTCTCTATACCCATATAGATTAATACTGGTGGTGGGGGTGTTAGTTTTAATTGATTGCCAATTGATGTTCATGTCACCTAAGATGATTGTTTCTTGTTTGATGTTTTCAGATGTCCACGACAGTATATCTTCCAGGACAGGTATGTTATTTCCAGGTGGAATGTACCTTACCCGACACCTGCAGCAGTTGGAAAGACCCCAAAAGTTCCTCACCAAAAGGATAAAGGGGCTCAAACATATGTCATATGCTGCCCGACTGAAGAAACTCCAGCTCTATTCAGTCACATACCGTCTGCTCAGAGGTGATCTGTGCCTGACATACAAGGCCATGTCCAACCCGGAATTAATGGACATGCTCCACCTCAAAAAATCCAAATCCACCAGAGCCATGAGAGCAAGAGACTTAAACCTCAACACGGATATAAATAGGACGTGCTGGAGGGACAGATTCATCACCCAGAGACTCCCTACACTATGGAACAGAATCCCAGTCCATGTGAGGCAGAGCCCCTCACTGACTCTGTTCAAGAGAAATCTTGACGAGTGGATGGGAGATCGTAGGTTTACCCCGGGAATCATCTCTGTGTCACTGCTGGACAGAGGCACAGCAAACTAATGGGTATAGTATTCTCATCCTAAGGGGTGGTGAAAGCCACACACTCTCTGGCTAGGCTTATAAATGCCCTAGGGCAGATAGCCTAGTATGAACCTATGAACCTATGAACCTATGGAATGTAAACCACAATGATACAGATTCTTTTTGTATTATTGAGGTTAAGGGTTGCTATTAGGATCTCATTGTTAGAAAAAGTAAGTATTTTATTTGAGTAGGGATCAATATTAAATATGGAAGGCTATAGAAGGGCTCTCTCTCCACCTTTTTTTTTAGTGTATCTACTCTGTGTATATCATAGTTGGGAGGTGTCATTTTTGTATCTTTTATGTTTATATTAGTAGTAGGGGTGTGGGAGGTCAACAGGCCACCTGCTCTGTTGCAAAAAATGTTTTCTGGTTGTGGGGCAAATGAGGCAGCTGCCATGGATGCAAAGTACTAGGGGTGTGCTTGGCAAATGATGATCAGTCTTCAGTGCAGTGCATTACTGGCATTTATGAAGCACTTAGTAGTCTGTGTGTGGAATAAAATGTAGCAGCTGCTTGCTGCAAATATTTAATAGGAAAGTAGAGCTTTTATTTATTTATTTTTCTTTACGAATTGAAGTGCTTAACACTCTATATCTGGCATAAACTCGAACTGTAGCAGATTCTTTCTACATTATAGCAAGCCATCTATTATAGTTTAATTGATTTTTCTAAGAACTGACTGAAGTTTAGAACTGAATTGTTTAATGCTCTGTGTGTAGCATAAGCTGTAGCATGCAGTGTGCTATAGTTTAAAAAGAAAAAGAGTTTTTTTTGTTTGTTTATAACTGAACCACTTAGCACACTACATGTGGTATAAATTGTATCAGCTGCTTGCTACAAATGTACCTAAAATATTTAAAAGAGAAAGAAGACAATGCTTTTCTCCTCAACCTAGAGTCAGAGGGGTGTCATTTAGGAGCAGCACCAGGTGCCAGTACAGCTGGCTAGCTACACATCTGAGTCAATTCATACTTGACTTAAGGGAATACTTTTCCATAAAGGTGGTAATAGGTGCCTGAAAAGCAGTAAAAGAAGTAGTTGTATAGTGAAGAGTTATTTGTTACACTTTTTTTTCTCTTGCCATTTATGTATATTTGGCTAGAAATAAAGACTGAATATTCTTAGTGAAAAAAGGGAGACAGTGACAGGCCCAGAGGGTACAAAGAATAAGACTGGTAAGGAGGTGCTACAATGAAAGCATGGGATTAAGAGTACTTAATGGATATAAATTCAAAGTGGGAATGGGAAGGGTGGTGATGAGACTACTTGTCCAAAGACATCAAATTTAAGGAGAAGATTAACACTGGGGAAAACTAGGCTGGAATGAATTAAAAAAAGGTAAGAAAGAGGTAATGGTGATTAGCGGGGACTGCAACAGGGAGAAGGGAAGGAGATGGCAGGGCAAATATCAAAACACTAATTATCTGGTGTTGATATGCCCCTTGAAACTGTAGAGAAAGTAGATCTGGGGAATAATTTTAGTCCCATTACTTTCTCAACACTGTCTGCTTATAC
>NC_056737.1:1369364154-1369379154 GCF_019279795.1 Protopterus annectens
ACCAAAATGAGCATTATATTTTGTAATGGGCCTGATCAGAGCTAAATATTAGGGCAATTATCACTTTCTTGGATATTATACTCTTGTTGTCATATATAGATGGATTTCCTGACTATATTAGCCACATTGCGATCAAAGGAGAGGGAAATAATTACCCTGTTGCCCTTATTCCTAACTATTGTTTTGCTTGATAATTGGGTGTTTTCATTGTTGTAAGTCGCATTGACTTGTTGCTTTCCAAAGGGAATACTACATTTCTTGGCATTCTCTTTCAACCCCCTTTTCATGTACCAGGTATTTGCTAGTGTGAGCTCATTTTGAAGGGTACACATACCATCAGGGTCCTGACAACTATACACAGTTTGCAGTCATCAGGAATAATAGTCTCTGCTGGGGGGGGGGGGGCAGTCTCCCCTACAAAATGGTTGACTGTGGGTGTTTTCATGAATGTGTATTATAAACACACACACACACACACACACACACACACACACACACACACACACACACACACACATATATATATATATATATATATATATATATATATATATATATATATATATGTGTGTGTGTGTGTGTGTGTGTGATTGTGTGTGTGTGTGTGTGTGTGTGCATACATATATAGTAAAAATGGGATTTTGTTCTTGCTTATACTTTAACAATCTTTATGCAGCTGTTGTCTTGCACGTCACTCCAGTAATTATGTTTTCTTAGACTTGTGACTCAAGTAGTGATGTATTATTTCTCTGTTCTACGAATTGTGCTGTTATGTCTGTATATGATACTTGAATTATGTCTAACTGAATTTGACTGTAATTTTCTTTGCAAATATGTTATACGCTATATATATTTTTTTTTTTTGTGGAGCCTTTCTCCCCAGGCCACCACTGAAAATGGACCTGTCTCCAGTGGACTATCTGTGGTAATAAATGTAAAATAAATAAATAAATAAAACAAATATTTGGTCCAGAAAATCATGTTTTTTTGACAAATTAATGGCAAATCATTAAAGCTGGAAGTTAGAAAATAAACACAGTAATTTTAGTTTCACACTTCAAACCCTTCAGAAAATTCATGTTACTGAAAAACTTGTTATGCTATCAACTGATGAGCAATATTTAAAATCTGTCCCTCTTTTTGAGCCTTTGTCCTACTTTTATTTAAGGCTTTGTCCATATTTCTTGCTCTAAGAGGTTGAGAGGTATGCTGCTGTTAAAATGACTCTACCATTGCAAAGTTGGAGCATTGCCTCATCAAAATGGTCAGCTGGAACAGATTGTTTCAAATACTGGGTACTGACACAAACTCAGTTCAGCTCTAAACTGAAAAAAATATTAATTGAAACTAATACAACTGATATAACACTAAGGCATTACGTTTTATTTAAGAAAAATAATAAATAATCAGCAAGCAGTGCATTGCTACAAATTTTAAGGTGTATTGAGGCCTAGGGAAACTTAAACATGAACTATTAGTTAGCCAGGAAAGTAAGAATCCTTGATTTTGTATTTGTTTGTGCTAGGTGGGGAATAAGGTCAAAAACTGACAGGTCATACAAGTCAGGGCACTATCAGATAATAACATCCATGTAGCAGTATGGCTGACATTAACTATGGGCAATGAGGCAGGAAAAGCCAAAAAAGGCCAAGGTCAGTGTGACTATAATTTAGCAAATTAAAACAGAATGGGCAGCTCAAAAAAAAAAAAAAAAAAAAAAAGCTCTAGTAATATGCTATTAAAACATATATGAGCTATAGTAAACAATACAGTTATAATCTGTATGTAATGGAGCTATAACATCTGTGTTTTATTTCATTCATGCTGTCAAGGGACTCGGTCATTAACTCAGTACTGATAGGACAAAGATGTACCAAGCTTGCAGTGTATGCCAGTTCTGGTATACTTCTTACTACTAAATAAATCCAAACGGAGTGCAGTAAGCCAAAAACAAGAAACCAAAAGCGTAAATTCACTCGATTTAATGAAAAACATCCATAAAGCATATAAAACAAGAAACCAAAAGTGTAAATTCACTCAATTTAATGAAAAACATCCATAAAGCATATGCTTTATGGATGTTTTTCATTAAATCGAGCGAATTTACGCTTTTGGTTTCTTGTTTTTGGCTTACTGCACTCCGTTTGGATTTATTGGCACTTTTGAGTGCTTTTCACTTTGATATTTCTATACTTCTTACTACGTCATCCAGTGATACCTTGACTTGGTTTCCAAATATAACTAGACTGTAGTTTTTTTTTTTTTGTTTGTTTGTTTTGCAATGCTGATAATGCCATTGGCTGATCACCTGATGCTGACTCTATCTAGCCATTCTTGGATAATATAAGCATTTGTGAAAAAAATTCTATAATAGCACCAAGTCTAAAGTCAGCCACAGACTAGGATAACAACAAATCTTAAACATCCGTCTTAGCAGATATCAAAGATGGGTGTATAGCACAGAGTCCAAAGGTACTCCATATTAACCTATTAGATGAGGAGGTATTACCCGCTTTCTTCTTGTGTTTTTGGACAGATGTTCAATTAGCTATTCACTAGGCAATATGGTGGTTAATATTTAAGCTGGTAAATTTATCAACAGCACCTGCCTGGAGAATTATATAAAATGCCTACACAAAGTTAAGATAAGTGACATGGGCAAAATGATCCCATCCAAGGCATTAGTCAATCCCTCAAAAATGTAAACTAAATTAAGCAAACACAACCTATCCTTCACAAAACTATACCAACTAAGATTGAGTGTTAGTAGTTTACCAGATTTGCTGCTAATGAAATGACTATGATCCAGTCCATGATTTTGCAGGTCTATATTACCTTATCAAATAGCCATAATATCGAATGGCTTTTCATTGATCCTGAAAAGTCGAAAGATGAAAATAGCGAAAATGCGAAAGAGTGAATTCTTTCCCTGGGAAAGAAATCACTATCCATAGCACCGACTACATACTAATCTAAACATAAAGTGGGGGGCTTCACCCACCACACCCCAACTAAATATACCAACTCCGAGATCACACTACAGTGGGGAAAAGGGCAAACTCACAAGGATGGCCAAGTGGTTTCTTTCCCAGGGAAATAATTTGCTCATTCACATTTTTGCTATTTTCTGTTTTTGACTTTTCTGGTTCGATAAATAGCCATTCGATATTATGGCTATAAGGTAATAAGAACCTGATTTTGCAGGATGTAAAAAATTAGGCTAATGGGACAAAAATTTCTGGCATTATTTATGACAATTCCTTTATGCAGTGGCACTACAACCATTGTTCTCAAGACCTCTGGTACATACTTTGTGGAGAGGCTAAGAATAAAAAGCTTAAAGAATCATTCAGCAGTAATGTGCTTTGTACTAATGGCAGTTTGGTATTTTACCAGGCCCAAGATGTTATTATTTTTTTTATTTTATTTTATTTAATGTATTAATATTATTGTTGTTATTATTATTATTATTATTATTATTAGTTTTGTTATTAGGGTCAGGATTTGTTTTACAGTGATAAAGGAGGGAACAGTGCTAAAATATTTATGGTAGGGGACACTGGGGTGTGAAGAACAGGAAAAATGTGAGGTAAAATTTATCATCCAAAGCATTTGGCATGGCTTTGGTATGCAAAAAAAATGGCCATTCATTTTGATTTCATCATCCTAATACAGCTGAACAATAACCTTATGATTACCATTCAGAGAGTGAGCTACCTTCAGTTTGTATTCAGCCTTACTCTTCCTAATAAGGCCTTTAAGATCCCTGCAGACATGTTTATTCTCTTCCTTCTGACTGATTTTGAAAACATTTTTATATAAACAATATAAATTCCTCCTCCTATTATAAAGTTTATCTGAGATTTCTAGCATACGAACAGGAATTTACACTTAAATTTTTAATGGGATGAGTATAAAACTTATGAGCATATGTACAGGCTTTAAAATATGGGTCAACAGGGTACAACACAGTTTTCAAATTATTACAATCCTCTTATAAAGCTACAAGGCTTTGTTTGAAAAGGTGAATGTTGTTGAATTTGTGGGCAGTTCATTAATAATATGGATGGAAAATTTAACAGTCTGATAAATCTGATCAAGGAAGGTATAATATTAGTAAATGTGCAGGCAAAGGCAGAATTTCTAAGGGCAAGAAGTAGTATATTTCTTCCGCTTGTGGAAACGTGGAACAATTAATATTGGGAGTTAGTATTACTAAAATATAGATAATGGATGACAGCAAACTGATGGATGGATAATTCAGGTTACCCAGTGTCATACTGACAGCCCTGCTATCTGGAATTTTGTAAATAATTCTATGTCATTTGTGAATATTGATATAATTTATATACAAGTATATGCTAAACAGCATTTGTACAATACTGAGCTTCAAAAATGTAACCACCACATGCCCTGCTGGCTTAGAACAGATATGTATATACACTATTGCAATTGTGTAAATGCATATATATATGTAACAGTGGCAACTGGGACATAAAAGGTTAACTTGCAAAACTACAAGAAAACAAGTTGAAATTAAATTGTTTTACGATTGTGCTATAAAGTTATCTCTCAGGTTCAGTTCAGTAGCAGTCACAATGTCTAGAGCTAGAAGTTTTTGTATTGTCTTGAAAGAGAAGTAACTACTAGGTTTGTGATGCAGAAGTGTTTATTGTTTTATGACTTTCAGCATCTGCAAACATCTGAGAGATATGTATTTTTCATCCAGAGATGTTAAATTCTGTTAGTTACTGACAAAAGGGATTTAGCTTGGAAATTGAAGTCAGGTGACAACAAGTGATGTGATCCAAGCTAAAACAGCAATAATATTTGATATTAATTTAAGCCATTTTGTATTTTGTATTGGACCTAGCAAGAACATCCACTCATCATCACCATCTGCACTTGCCTTGCTGGAATTAAATGTCTAGGGCTTAATAACTCATTTAGATATAAAAAGGAAGATAGTGATGATCAGTTTAAATGTTTTCTGTATTTATTTGAGGCTGTCCTGCAATGTTATTTTAAATATTTCCTATGATTTTGAACTCTGAAGTTACTGTGTTGATTTACTAAGTATTGTCTTGTTCTATTATTTATTATTAAAAATATTTAAACCTATTATTGTGGCTGATATCTGTGAGACAAATTTAAGCTCTTAGAGTACTTGCATATGTATTTGGTGACACTCTACAGCCACTCCTAAATAGCCTTGCTGTTGGTCAGACTACCATTTGGCTTATTAATAACATTTCACAGTAGGATTGAACACCCTTTGTTAAGGGCCTTATAAGAGCTGATAAGAGTGTCTGGTGGTAGCTGGAACTACCTTATAGTCTGGGCAGGAGGCATAGCTAGTAAACCTGTGACAGCCTTTCCCAGGTGTGTGTGTGTGTGTGTGTGTGTGTGTGTGTGTGTGTGTGTGTGTGTGTGTGTGTGTGTGTGTGTGTGTGTGTGTGTGTGTGTGTGTGTGTGTCAGCTACTTGGGCAGGGACACGAGGCACTGGTTAGACAGAGAGGATGCTGGAGGTTTTATTTCAGCCATTTGGCTGAGATTTCAACCCTATAGCTGTGCCAGTGGGGAGTCTTATTGGGGATCTGGAGGAAGAGGTAGAAACCAGCCACAACTGACTGTGCTCTCTGTGTGCTCTTAAGGGAAATTGCACTTTACTGTGTGTGTACTTGTCATCCTCCCATTATGTATGTTGCCCACTGTTGCCAGTGATGAGGGTTGAGGCTCCTTGATTACTGGGCAGTGCTGGGGCACCACACCTAGAATTAGGGTATTGGAATTAGTATATATGAAATCTATCTTTTCAATTTACTTCCTGAGGTTCTTAAGTGACATTAAAAGAAATCTGTAGTTGGCAGTGTTATGGCTAGTGACTTCAGGAAATGTCACCAAAATGTCAAAGATCTCAAATACAGAATTTTGAACTATTTGGTGTGAGTTAATATTTGAGTGGATAAAAACAGATGCTTCCCTGCTACCCCGAGATGGTGTGAAAGAATGATAGGCCCTATGGTCTATTACAGAAGGAGTGTTATTAGAACACAGAAATGCAGTTTATTTAAGTATCGCATACATAAATGTGTCTGAGTATCAGAAAGATCTCCAAATCAGGTAATTTTCTGTTCAGATTCCTAGCATTATGCCAATCCACCTTATAATAGATTCATAGGTTCATGGATGATTACTAGGCTAATGGCTTAAGATCCCTTACAAGCCTTAGCCAGTCTTACCCAAATTTTGGATGGGTTTATCTATCCCTAGGGGAAAGATAACAAGGGTCAGCCAGTGGGGTTTTGGCTATTTTTACAGACTGCCTCTGTCCATAAGAGACAGGGGCACCAGTCCAGGAGTGAATTAGTGATTTCCCATCCATTCTTCAAGACTGCACTTGAAGATGGTCTTGGAAAGGCTCTGCTTCATATGAATATGCTGGGTTGGAATGCCAAAATGTACTTTTCCAAACAAGGCACTACAGGGACAAAAATGCTTAAGCCAGTATGCAGAAGCCCTGAACAGACAGAGAGGGAGAAGGCGTGAAGTTCATCCCTGGAAAACATGTCCTGCTTGCCAAACTTATTCTCTCATAATGACACATATTGAACTCTCTTATAATGACACCTGTTAATAAGCCAGTTGATGAAACTGATTATATTTATTTCAATCTGGGAGATAATGCTTAGAAAAGGCAAAATGCTATTCAGCACATGTCCTACATTATCAAGCAATACTTATATATTTCTGTGCATCTCTACCAGGCTACAGTGTCTAAGGTCATTTACCCTGATGTGGCTAACAGCAAGAGTATAGTCAGACGTAGAGTGAAGTGTCCTAAAGGATCTGATTACATCCTGGACCTGGGTGTTATGGAAGGGAGACAGCTGACTGTGACACTAACCTGCACAGCCTGCTAAATGGAATACCAGTGTCCCTAACTACAGAATCACTGATACCAGTGCATTGCCATATGTGACTAAATGTGTATGTACAAGAGGTCATTACTGCTGGCAGTAGCCACAGTGGTGCACATTGTCAATCTGAGCGGCACATTGTCATCAGACCTCACTTAACATTTCACAACCGGCATGACCACAGACCTGACCCTTGTACTACTAATGCATAGTGGCAGCTCCTAAATATGTTATCCCATTCATAGGCACCCTCAAATTATCTATGGCACAATGCCAGTTATTCTCCCTAGGGGAAATAAATATTTATTTACTGGTATAGTCCTCTCGGCCGAGTAGAACCCATTTCAGTGGGGGACTGGGGAGAAAAGCTCCACAAGTAAGACTGATACAGTACAATAGAGTACAATTTCAAAATATTTAAAATATTTAAATACAAAAAATAAATCTACAAGTTTAAGTAGTATAAAATAAATGTATAGAGCAGGAGGATAAATTTGAAAGTGGATATAACATATCATGGAAAAGGATGAAATAACATGTTATTAAGATTGTACAAGTGAGGAATTACAATGGGGAACAGTAAATGAGTAACAGTATACAGAAAATAGGTGAAAGGGGGAGAGGAGTAAAAAATGGGTTCCTATTATCTGATAGAACATTTAGGTTAGTGAATACCTAAACATCGATCTGGTAATAGCGAAAGCAAAAAAACATGAATGGCCGATTTAACGCAGAGAAATAATTCCCTTGGCTGTTATGCAACTTTTGCCCCTTTTCCCACTGTAGAGTGATCTCAAAGTTGGTATATTTAGTTAAGGGTGTGGAGGGCACAGACAAAGCCCCCCCCCCACATTCCATTTTGGTTTCTTTTTTTTTTTTTTTTTTTTTGCGGCCGAGGGAATTCATTACATATGTTAAATTGGCCATTCACTGTTTTAATTTTTCGAAATTACTAGATCGACGTTTAGGTATTCACTAGCCTTAACTTTTGATCAGGTAATATAGATGCTAAAAAATAAATAAATGGAGATTAGTGTTTGTCAGAAAGTAAAAGGACAAAGCGAGAGTGAAACAGATATGATAGGGGAAGTGGGAGGAGAATGAGAGAAAGCAGGAGTGAAACAGAGAAGGTAACCAGTTGAGAAAATGAGGAGAGAAAAAAAAGAACTAGGTTATAGGGGGAGGAGGCTGAGTACAGTTACAATGCCAGGTAGAGTGAAGGTGAGTATGAAGGGCTTGTTTAAAGGCACTGGAAGTTTTAGTAATGCAGATACTTTGAGAAAAACTATTGCAAATATTTGCTACACTCCAAGAGTAAACGAGTTGCCCAGCAGGTAGCATAGGTTTGTGGACTTGCTATAGTTGATGGTTTTCAGATCTCAATGGCCTATTGGGATTATATTGGGAGAAAATAGAAGTTAGAGGTGGGCAAGCTTGAGGTTTAGACAGTATTTTGTGTGCAACAGTTAGATGGAGGTAGGTGAGATGGTATGAAGCTCAAGCCGATTAAGTATTTTTAGTGAGGAACAATGATGTGTGGAAAGAAGTGTATTAGTTGCAAATTTGGCTATGTTATTATAGCATATTTCTAGCTTATTTTTGAGTGATGATTGAAAACTAGTAAGTAATGGGTCTCTGTAAAGAAGTGAGGGAAGAAGGAATGTGGAGGAAAGGATTTGCTTAGTAGGTGGAAACAGGAGCATATTGTGTCGGTATAATAGATCTAGTGTTTTGTGAGTTTTGCTGATGATGCTTTGTATGCGAGGGTCAAATTTTAAGTTTTCATTGATTATGACCCCCCAGCAATTTTGTATGAAAAACTATTTCTATTTTTGTGTGGGTCAAGGTTTGTATATTAAACAGAGGTTTGCTGAGTGCAGTATTTTAATTTGGAGTCAAAATTATGAGCTTGGTTTTACTGGGTTTAAGAAGAGGTGATTGTTACGGAGCCAAGTCTCAACTGCGGTGAATACTGCTTGGGTGAGGAGTTGCAATTGGTTAGTGTTTTCAGCAAGACAAATAATAGTGGGTACTGCACAAATGACCCTAGCTTGAAGGAGGAGTGAAGGTTGTTGATAAAAATGTTAAAAAGTAGATGCCCTAATATAGATCCTTGAGGGACACCTGCTGGGTTGTGCATGTAAGGTGAGATGGATTGTTTCCATTTTATGGCTTGTTGTATGTTGGATAAGTAGCTTTTAAACCAGCTAAGTGATAGAGTTGAAATGCCAATATTTGAAAGCTGGGAAAGAAGGAGAGCATGGGAGATAGTATTAAAGGTCTTGGATAGGTCCAGAAATAGAAGAGGGACAATTTTACCTAAGTCACATGCTTTGTTGACTATATCCGTATATAAATTAGGACAGTGGTGATACTGTGGCCAGGTCTGAAACCATGCTGGGTCTGAGAAAGGATGTTGTTTTTGATGAGGAAGTTAAATGTGCGTGTATTTTTCAAGACATTTAGAGATTGGAGTTAATATAGCAGTAAGACGGAAGTTGGAAATATCGGTTGAGTCACCCCCTTTATGTAGCGGAAGTATGTGTGCATTTTTCCAAAAGTTGGAAACATATGATTCTTGGATGGATCTATTAATGATTATGCTGATGGGATAGGCAATGCCTTCAGCAGCAATTTTTAGGTACTCTGTGGCAACCTGTCTGCTGCATTAGAGCTTGGTTTCAGTTTTAGGAGAAGTTTTTTTTTTTATAGTTGCTATAGAGACAGTATTGAGTGTTAACTCAAGGAAGGAGATGGTAGTTTTAACATTTGAAAGTAAGCAAGGGGAGGGCTGAGACTGATTTTGTGTTAAGAGTTTGGTTAGATGAGGTTTATCTTTAGTAAGCCCTGGAATGTGTTTCAGGGGTTTTGGATGGGAGCAGTTTGGGCATATGTAGTTGATGTGAGAACTAGTTTTGAGAGACTGCCAGTGATGTGTGCTATGGTGTCTATGAAGTGATTGTTAAAGTGAGAAGCAATTTGATCTGGGTATTTGTCAGGGTATGGGCAGGGGTTACTTTTTTGGATCTATATTATCATACTGCACGCTCAGAAGAGCGAACAACAGATAATCAACCCCATTAAAGCGAAAGCTTACAACGTCAAAACTTCAGAACAGTGACTATTTTCCAATGGAAAGCAATCGCTGTTCCAAAAAAAAAAAAAAGGTAAAACATTACTTAATGTGGGGGGCTTCGCCGCCCACACCCCCTGACATGGGGGCTATGCTCCCCACACCCCTCCTACTTAACTATACCAACTCCAAGTTCAAACGACAGTGCCAATAAGGCAAAGTAGCGAAAGCAGCCAAACAAATTCTTTCCCAGGGAGAGATTTTGCTGAACAGCTGCTTTGCTATTTTGCCTTTTTCACGCTTTACTGTTTGACAAAGACACATTCGACAACCTGCATCTGTGACAGCGTAATAGAGAACCTACTTTTCGTACCTAGGTTTAGAAGGTTAGCAATAGAGGTACAGAATTGTCTGGGGTTATCTTTATGGCTATTTTGTAACTTGAGGTAATGTTCTTTCTTGTCTCTAGTTATAAGTTTTTTTTTTTACTTCACTGTGTAATTGTTTGCATTTTAGTAGATCTGCATTATTATTAAATATTTGCAATTTTTTCATACTTTCTCCCTAGTTGTTGTTAGTTCCTTAAGTGCTTTGGTTATCCAGGGTGCATGAGTAACCTTTAACATTTATATACTGGGAGGTGCTAAGCTGTCTAATATATTGAGGAAAGGTAGTGTTGAAATGTTGGAGAGTGTCATCTAGGGGTAATGTTTCTAGGTTATTCCAGTTAACACATTTAGGGATGAGGTTGATAGTCTGGGGATTAAAATGTGATAGGTTTCTCACATATTTAGAGTGATAGTTTTTTTTATTAGAGGAGGAGTAGGATGAGTTACATAGGCAGGAAGGTGATCACTTAGTGAATTTGGAAGTGTCCCGGCTGATGTGATTTTGGATGGGTCGTAAACTTGGATCTAGTCTAGTACTGAGCCTTCATTGGTTCTGTTATGGTAATGAGTTGGGTAAAGTTAAACAGGTTTATTTTGAAGGTTGGAGCTTTTGAGTTGTTATTTGACCAGTTAATATTTATATCACCAAGTATTATTGTTTCATTTTTTTTTTTGTGTTGGAGGCCCAGGATAGTATATCTTCTAGGATAGGTATATTATTACCAAGGCAAATGTAAAGGAGAATGATACACAGGTATTTAGTATTGTTTAACTTTAGAAAGGAGACAGGATTTCTATGTTTGAGAGTAGAGGAATTTGACCAGAGTATGGTTATACATTAAAAGTACTGGGGAAAAGGATAGCAACACCAGCTCCTTTTTCAATTGATTTATCTGCTCTTAAGGTGCAGTAATTTGGGGGTAGGAGTTCTGTGTTATTTATGTTTGGTTTTGGCCAGGTCTTAGTGAGGGCAAGAATGTCAGTATGGTTTTCAGTGAGGCAGGCCTGTAGGTCAGTAGCTTTGTTGCAGATGCTTTGACGACTGATGGTAGTTGTGTTTGGTGACTTAAAACATTTGTTTGGATTGTTTGCAGTGTGAATGGTGGGGATAGGACCTGGGTTGAGATGAATATCACCATATTTTGCTAATGTCAGGGAATGAGGAGATAGGGGTGGATTGTAAGCAATTTCTTTGGAGCTGATAGTGTATAGCAGAAGGGCATCAGTATATCCTGTATGGAGAGTTGTGTAGCTTCTTCCAAGGGTTATCAAGTATAGGACTGGTAAGAACAATCAAACACTAAGTGAGATAGATTAATTCAAGCACAAAAAGGGAAACTGGCTGGGTTTAAAATGGCTTGCAAGGGCACCAGTTTCATGTGGGTAGGGACACCATACAAGAACTGGTAGGCACAAGGTGACCTCATCTTCAGGTTCACAGAACTTGTGGATTACTTATCCTAGTTGATGCTATGTTATGTGTGGCTTCACGATTACTAGCTACAGTGATCTTTCAATGACCATCAGGATACACAATAGGGGTAATCCAAGCATCAGCATCCAGAATACTATGACAGTTTCTCAATGCCATGCTGCAGTATGTGGGGGAGCATATGTGATCTCCTCATACCAGGGTCTTGTTCATGAATATTTGTGAATCACTCATTCTATGTGTCACAGTTTGAGATAAACTCTTACATACAAGTTTACATGGTGTTTTGCAACCCCATGACCCCCTGTCAAATGCACTGAGTATGTGTTGGAGGGATAATGTCAGTTGTTGCCTTTCATGCTGTATGGCTTCAGGCTATGGAAGTGTTAAAGAGTAACAGTGCACAACCAATTTAACAGCACAAGATGCAGCACAATTGACTACTCCCTCAAAAACTTAGGAATACTTTTTGGTCCTAGCCAGAAGTCAATAAACCCAAACAACTTTGGGAAGCTATGGACACAGGTAAACCAAGACTTCTTCAGATGGAAAAAAATGAAGCTATCAACCTTAGTAAAATAAATGTTCTTCCAAAAGTTATTTATCAATTAAATGCAACAAGCACTAACATCTCCCAAAACTTATTTCACAAAATCTGCACAGAAATAGTTAAGTTCATCTGGTACCCGAAATCAACAAGGATCAAATACTCTAAATTAATCCTGCCAAAAGAAAGAGGGAGACAGGGTCTTCCAGATTTTAAGCTATATTATGATATATAGTTCAGTTTTTGAAGAAGTTCTGTGGAGTAAATGAACAAAAGTGTTAGAACTACCTGTGTCTGGTTGCTGTTTTGCTTTTTATATTATGATATAATTTACTCTAACAGAATAATACAGATGCCAGAACACTCTCTTATGGCTAAAGAATGATCATCAATATGGGTTAAACTATGGTTTGAACATGTTAAATCATTAAATATTAATCCCAAAGCCCTACCTTTTATCCAGAAAACAAATCAAGAAAATTGGATTACATAAATCATTAAAAAATAATATCATAATATTCCGGAAGCTACTTGAATCTATAAACCTACCTAGTACATACTTTGATTCTTCTGCAATCTATACATTTAAATCCTATTCTCAAATTAAATAACAATATGATAAAGCTCAATCAATATCCACAAATTAAGAACTATGTCATACGGGCCATTCTCAAAATGAAAGATTATACTATAGAAGAGACCAGAGAAAAGCTGAAGCTCGGCACAAAAACATATAATAACTCTAAGACAACTTAAATATCTGGCTGCTACGCTGGGTAACTTTAACAGTTCAGTACAAGCAGACATATATACTACCACATCACTGCTACAATGCCTTTCTTATTACAAGAAAATGCTCTTTAACACATACAAGTTAATTACAGCCATCAAATATCAATCATCTTTACTGATCTCTGCCTACTGGAGTGAGAAAAATGAAAAAAATACGGATGAACAAAAATCCAAAACGATAGAAACTACACTAAAATTATCCCCTTTCAACAGTTTAATCTATACACAATTGATGATCAACAATAATGCCTACCATACACCAGTGATTTTAAATAAATTTAATTCAAACTACTCCCCAAACTGTCCCTATTGTCCAGCAGTGAACGTTGATCTCTAACATCCTATGGGGCTGTAAATTTACATACAAGTCATGGTGTTCTCTGAAGGTGAAGTTAGAAAAAATGGGTTATGAGCAGTCAACATTATCATGGGAATTTGCTATCCTACATATAACCCCCAAAAATTACTTAAGCAGGACGCACGGATATTAGTCACATTTGTGCTAATTAAACTATATATCACCCAGATTGCACAGACAGAAACAAACTATCATGGGAGGAATTCAAGAGCAAATCTACTAGATATGTTACAGCACATAAATTAATCACAAGAGATAGTAATAAACGGATGTATTTTCAAAAATGCTGGAGTCTCCTTCTGAACCACATTCTAAAAGAATGATTATTATTTAAAGAATTAAATCATCAAATTGTATAGAAAATTCCCCTATACTGAGTAAAGTACAAATCAAAGAAGCATAGACAAGCAACTTAAGGATAAATCAAATACAGATACATCTCTCTCATGCTTCTGCCCTTTAGCTGCATTTGCACCTGCTGTAAATAGTGTATATAGTGTGTTAGTTTACTACACCATGCAGTTAGGATAATTCTATGCATTTTACTGTTAAAATTTGAAAATAAATAGTAAATGTGTTTTATTCTATGTGACTTAGTGGAAATATGACCTGACTGCACGTTGAAAGAAATATTACTTTGTATCTGAAAATTTTCACGATTGTTTGTATTGTTATCTACTGTAATATACTTTTGGAAAATAAATAAAAATAAATACAGAAAAAAAAAGATACAGTGTAATGACTTCTGCAATGTCTCACACCTTTCAATCAATTTTACAACATAGACATAATGGCACAGGTCATGTTGTAGCCATATGTTGTATAGTAGTTCTCAAAACATGCAATGGGAGTAGCCATGAGATGCCAACAATGACTCTCTGGTATTACAGCTAAAGTATGAATATGGCTTTCAATGCCACTTTTTCTGACATGGTGCTCTGGTGGTGCTCCAAGCAATCTAAGATCTTCCTTTGTTTCCTACATAGAGAGCTCAGCGATTGCCTACTTATGGACTGCTATGAGCGTCCTCAGTATAAGGCAGATGCCTGGCACTATTACTGATACCCTAAGCATTCCTCACTCTGGTGGGAAGTAAAGGCACCACTATAGTGACCTGTGGAGGTACCATCCAGAACTTCCTAGGTGATGGGAAGAAAAGGTCACCTGAGATGAATTGTAAGTATGATATATTTTGGCTCTGTACTTTTTTCTCTATTTACCAGTGTAGACTTTCTTTTGATTTATAGCCCAAGTAGTCTATTTCAGAGAATAGTCTCCTGTATCAGAGGATAATGTTCATGTCCTGCCTTTCAATGTACTGGGGTAAGTACAAATGCCTCATCATTTATTTAAAAGAATAGTTATCCCTTCCTCAGTAGTTTTGAGATGTGTTAACTTTAAAGCACTATCTACATATCAGGCAGGTTACCTATATAGAAAGTCGGATGCTTTTCCTTTATTAATGGCCTATAATGTGTTATATTGGGG
>NC_056737.1:1369384154-1369401654 GCF_019279795.1 Protopterus annectens
TGCTCTGAGAGTGTTGATGGAGAAGTACAGAGAAGGTCAGAAGGAGTTGCATTGTGTCTTTGTGGATTTAGAGAAAGCATATGACAGGGTGCCTAGAGAGGAGTTGTATTGTATGAGGAAGTCGGGAGCGTCAGAAAAGTATGTAAGAGTGGTACAGGATATGTACGAGGGTAGTGTGACAGTGGTGAGGTCTGCAGTGGGAGTGACAGATGCGTTTAAGGTGGAGGTGGGATTACATCAAGGATCAGCTCTGAGCCCTTTCTTATTTGCAATGGTGATGGACAGGTTGACAGATGAGATCAGTCAGGAGTCCCCGTGGACTATGATGTTTGCAGATGACATTGTGATCTGTAGTGAGAGTAGGGAACAGGTGGAGGAGACCCTGGAGAGGTGGAGATATGCTCTAGAGAGAAGAGGAATGAAGGTCAGCAGGACTAAGACAGTATATATGTGTGTGAATGAGAGGGAGGATAGAGGAATGGTGAGGATGCAGGGAGTAGAAGTGATGAAGGTGAATGAGTTTATGTACTTGGGATCAACAGTTCAGAGTGATGGTGAGTATGGAAGAGAGGTGAAGAAGAGAGTACAGGCAGGATGGAGTGGGTGGAGAAGAGTGTCAGGAGTGATTTGTGACAGATGAGTACCAGTAAGAGTGAAAGGGAAGGTCTACAAGAGGGTAGTGAGACCAGCTGTGTTATATGGGTTGGAGACAGTGGCATTGACAAAAAGGCAGGAGTCAGAGCTTGATGTGGCAGAGTTGAAGATGTTAAGATTTGCACTGGGTGTGACGAGGATGGACAGGATTAGGAATAAGTATATTAGAGGGTCAGCCCAGGTTGGAAGGTTTGGAAACAAAGCCAGAGAGGCAAGATTACATTGGTTTGGACATGTGCTGAGGAGGGATGCAGAGTATATTTGGAAAAAGATGCTAAGGATGAAGCTGCCAGGTAACAGGAAAAGAGGAAGGCCTAAGATAAGGTTTATGGATGTGGTGAGAGAGGACATGCAGGTGGTTGGTGTGACAGATCAAGATGCAGAGGACAGGAAGAAATGGAAACAGTTGATCTGCTGTGGCGACCCCTAACAGGAGCAGCCAAAAAAAGAAGAAGAAGATTACTGTCTGCATATGTTGCCAGATCCCTGTCTACCAGATCAATTCTTAGGGGTCCTAACAATACAGTAATTAGCCTGCTTGGCAGTTTTCACAAAAGGCACTATAATGCATTTCTTGGCATTAAGTTTTAATCTGTGACTTTGGTCCCAATTTCCAGTCATTGTGAATTTGGTAAGCCAAAGGGCCTTGACATTAGTCTTTACCTCTGAAAAGTATATGCAAAATAGGAGTGGTCCTAGCTTGGAGCTCTGAGGTACCCCTCTGCCGACCACTCTGTTACCAGAGGTGGTATCTCCTATCCTGACTTTATGGGTCCTGTCTGTGAGCCAGCCGGCAATTCAGTAAGCTCTGCAGGGATTTATGCTTAGTTTGGTGAGTTTGTCAACTATACTGCTGTGGGGTATTGTATTGAACATCTTACCCACGTTCAGGTAGGCGGTATGCATAATTTTCACATAATCCATTGCCTTGGTGACCTTCCCAAAGATGTCTTCCAGGTTTAGTAGACATAATCTTCCCTTGACAAAGTCAAACTGGGTTGGGTCCAGTGTCTTTGTTGATCATTTCCTTAATTCTTTCTATTGCTTTGTATATTAGCCTAGTCAGAGTAATAAGTATGTAATTTCAAGGGTGGGTTTGTGGTCCACCCTTGTGAAGTGGGATAACTGTTGCAGTTCTCCCTTCTCTTGGTACAAATCCTGTTTTGAGCTGTAATTGAAAAGTGACTTGATAGGTCAATTTGTTGAGCTATTTTATAGGCATTCTGGGATACTGTTGAGGCCCACTAAGGCTGTGTTTTTGGGCTTAGTGAGCACCACCTGGACCTGCTCCCTGTTAATAGTGGGGAGGGGGTAATGTTAGTAAGTATTTCACAGGGGGAGGGGGTGGAGTATGGGTTTGATTTTGAGCTGAATTTGTTAACCAGCAAATTTGCTATGTCAGTCTTCTGAGTGAAGGTAGTGTCATTAACTACCAGTTCAACACACAGATGTGTGCTGCCTTTGAGGGTTTGGACATAACTACAGAAGATCTTTGGTTGTCTTTAGCCTGTAAGGCTATCTTGACCTTGTAATTGGTCTTGTTGGACTTAATTAGTTATCTCAGTTTCCAGGTTAGTTTAATTGTAGAGCTCCTATCATGTGTTCACTCTTAAGGACATGTATTGAGAAGGTGAAAGCTGACCATACTCCAAAATATTTAAAGCTCTTTAGAGATTCAGCACTATCCCCACTTGGTGGAAGAATATACCACTTTTCTTTTACCTTTCTAAATAAAGTTGAACTAGTAAATAACAGTCTTAGTTTTACTCAAATCATTATAAAGACAGAAAGCATAGTCTGCAAATGCTATATCAAAGCCTTGATGAATTGCTGCAGAGCTTTGCAGGATCAAATTATACGTGTAATCTGAAGCACAGGTGGCCTTGGCATTGCATAAAGGACTTTGCATGTCAAAGCTCAGTTTTTAGAACACTGAAAAATGAGAAAAAAAGAAGCGGGTCTGAGTTAAGATCACTGTGGTATACTATTCTTGATAGCATGTGATTGAAATTGCTGTTGGTCAGTAGAGTTATTGAAAGATCTGATTTACAAGTAGCTTGCAAATCATATATGGCCATATAGAGTCAGTTCATCAAGCATTTCTGAGTGACTCATAGAGGTGAATGGTTTGGCATGATCTCTACACTCTATCCTGGTGAGTTCGCCTTTTTCCATGATGATGGTTGTTTGCATGTTTCTACTTGGACTATTAACTGCATTGTGACTGCATTTTCCACTACTTTGTGTAGGAGTGTTAGCAGTGAGATAGCCAGGTAGAATTCTACCTTGGTTTAGAGAACAGGCAAATGGTATCTCCTAAACTGTAGAAATTAGGGATGGTACCAGGCTTCAGTAAATTATTAATGATATACTTTAGATAAAGTGCTATTTGGCAGAATCACACCTCACTAAGCCACAAATGATTGAATTAAAATGTTTGAAATCTGATTTATTTTATTACAAAACTTCCAAATCATCTGAAAACCTGGTTAAGTCTACAGTAATAGGAAAATAATAATGAAGACATACTTTTCTATGCTATAAAAGCAATGCTATAATGATAATAATAATAATAATAATAATAATAATAATAATAATAATAATAATAACAATGACAGAGCACAATTGAATGTTTTTGTTCTTTTTAAAACAAAATAGAACTTCATCAGAACTAAACGCCAATAGCAGTCTGTCTTAAATAGTGATTAAAGCATCACATGATTAGCAAATATTAAAAAAACAGCCAGTTAGAAAACAAATATGCATAAATAAAAATACAATTATACTGCAAGTTAAGAGTTCAAATAATGTTTAATAGTAATTGTTTCATTTATCCCCGGATATTTATCTGCTGTTAAGAACATTTGCCCCTTTAAAACATCATTTGCAAAATAGGAATATCTTAAAAATTACATGTCAAACTGTGATTGAACAATTTCTTATCCCCAAGTGCCACTTTTTATACCATAAACATTTTCATAAATTGACTAAGAGAGTTTCCATGTAGTTTTACTCAGATAGAACTTTGGCAGATCATACATTTAGCGACATGCAGTGTTCCACCAAATACAAAGTTGTATTATGTTTAGAACCTTTTGTTTTATTTAGGTGTTTTAAAATTTAAAAAAGGTTCATTGTCTACATACTGACAGATTTGATTGAATCCAAATGGATAAGATCCTGTGGCTTTGTTTTTTAACTAATAGCTTTAAAAAGTTGCATCCTTTTCTAAAACAACCTTCAGATTCACGTTTCTTAAAAAATGTGGGATATCTGAAAGAACTTTGACAAGCCCTCATTACTAAGAGCAATCTTCCAAATTCATTAATTATACTTTTAATACCACTGCTATTTTCTGTTAAAGGGATGGGAACACTTCTTATAATCTATGTAACTCTGTTCATTATTCCTTGCAGGAAGGTCTTGTATTATTATAAGTGCTAAGTTATTATTTTTCTTTCTTTGAATGTCAACTATACCTAACAGACTATTGTCAGAGTACCCTGAATCAACAAACAACTCAGTCATGTAATTTACTGGAACCATTTGAAACGTCAGGACTGACAATGCCAAGTCCTGAAATTTGGAGGCTGAATAACAAAAAAATCTGGATTTACATATAATAATGCCATGACTGGCATTTCTTAGAATATTCCTTTTTTCCAGGGTATGACAATCTCACATTTGGTATATTTATTTATTTATTTTACATTTGTTAACCGGGAAAATCCAACTGGATTAGGTCCATTTTCAGTGGATGCCCGGGGAGAAAAGCTCCACAATTAACATATAGTAAAGCAGTTATGACACCAGTAATACAGACATGAAAAAAAAAAAAAAAACAGGTCAATTATAAGTGCACACATACAAATAATTGTTCACAATGCTTCAACTGTGATTGGTAAAGGACCAAGGCTTTTGATAAAGAGTTATATATAAAGTACAAGTGACCTGACAGTGAAAATGCTGTTCTTTGAATAACAGTTACATACAATTTGCATTTTACATTTTGCTTCTATTAAGGAACAGAGATGGAAAATAATATAACCTGAGCAAAATAATGTAACCTGAGCGAAATAATATAACCTAAACATCCAGATTATAAGGAGGAAAGTCAGATCTATGAGAAAATGAGACCCTAGAGTTTGAGTAGTAAAGAGAAAGGAGAAGAAAAGTCAGATGAGACTGTCATGTAATACATGGGCAGATCCAGGTTTTCCTGAGATGTGTTTTGAGTAGTTTTTTGAATTGTGTGTTTGTTGTAGTAGAGATTTTATTAGTGGGGAGTTTATTCCATTTTTAGCTATGGTATGGGAATATAGAGCTTTGCCAGCAGCATTGTTGGCAGTTGTAATACTGAGGAGAGGTTTATAAGATGACCAAAGAGGGCGACCGGTAGAAAAAAGTGTTAACAGCTGTTTTAGTGCTGGAGTATATATAGATCTGTGGGCAATAAGGGTTTAAGGGAGAAAATTGATGTTTGATATTCATTCTTCTCCTATATTTTCAGTCTTTGCCAATCCAGACATTTTAATATGGATCTAGTTTACTACTACTTTAAAGGCTTCTTCATTAATGATCAATCTAATTGCTTCCTTACAATAATGTATTTCATTGCTGTAGTGTAAACTCTTTGAATATGCAAATAGATTTCCATAAAAGTTATCTGAGGTTCATAGGTAAGTACTAGGCTATCTGCCCAAGGGCATCTATAAGCCTAGCCAGAATGTGTTGGCTTTCGCAGCCCCCTTAGATTAGTTCCCTGTGCCTCGTCCAGTAGAGCCATTAGTTTCCTGTGCCTCTGTTCAGCAGAGCCACTGCAGTGATTCCTGTGGTAACTTTTCTGTTTCCCATCGACTTATCAAGGTTTCTCTTGAAGAGTGTTAGTGAGTGGCTCTGCCTAATGTAGATTGGAATCCTGTTCGAAAGAATGGGGAGTCTCTGGGACAGAAATGTATCCCTCCAGCACATCCTATTTATCGTTGTGGTGAGGTTTAGATCCCTAGATCGTGTGGCTCTTGGGGATCTGTTTTTTTTTTTTTTTTTAGGTGGAGCATGTCCATCAATTCTGGCTTGGACATGACCTTGCATGTCAGGCAGAGATCACCTCTGAGTAAGTGGTATGCAACCGAGTACAGCTAGAGTTTCTTCAGTCGGTCTGCATAGGGCATATGTTTTAGGCCAGTAATCCTCTTGGTGAGGTACTTCTGTGGTCTTTCCAGCTGTTGCAGGTGTCTTGTAAGGTACATCCCAAATGGGGCATTGTACTCTATAATGGGTCTGATGAGTGATGAGTAGAGGGGTACAATAACCTCTTTTTTTCTAGATGCGAACCCTTTTGTGATCAGGTGGGCCACATAGAAGGATTTTCTAACCACCTTGGCAATATGATTATCAAAGGAGAGATTACTATCTACTTGGTTCCCCAGATCTCTTATTACATTTTCTGTATTTAAGGGACTACCATATATGTGGTAGTTTGCAGGTACTTTGTTTTTTCCAAAAGGGATGACTATGCACGTTTTGGCATTTAGCTTGAGGCCATGATTTTGACACCAGGTATCCATCTCAGCGAGACCCTTCTGGAAGATGTCTGTATCAGCTGGAGAATCAATTATGGCCCCCAGTTTGCAGTCGTCTGCAAACTTGGTCAGCCATAGTCCTCCTGTGCTTGCCTGTACCTCTAAGAAATATATATCGAACAGGAGGAGTCCCAGGACTGAGCCTGGGGGACAGCACTTGTAACTGGCTTAGAGTTGGACCTAGAGCCTGCAACTCTCACCATGTGGGTTCTATCTGTGAGCCAAATGGCAACCCATCTCGTGACGTAGGGGTTTATGTTCAGGCTGGTGAGCTTGTCTATAATACCAGAATGGGGAATGGTGTTGAAAGCCTTTGCAAGGTCCAGGTAGGCTATGTGGACCTCCTTTCCCTCATCTAAAGCTTTGGTAACTGTCTCAAAAAGTCCACCAGGTTTAGGAGGCATGATCAGCCCTTAACAAAGCCAAACTGGGAAGGGTCCAATGTTTGAAGGTTCCCAATGTCTCTGTTAATGAATTCCATGATGGTGCACTCCATAGCCTTGCAGACCAGGCTAGTGAGGCTTATAGGGTGATAGTTCCCGGGGTCCGCTGTGGCTCCACCTTTGTGGAGCAGGATAACTGTTGCTGTGCACCACTCTATGGGTAGGTAGCCTGTAGAGAGGCTGAGTTTGAACAGTGTGTTTAGGTGAGGGGCTAGTTCATTTTGGAGCATGTGTAAGACACAGCCTGGGACACCGTCTGGTCCCATTGAAGCCGTATTTTGGCTTTGGATAGGGCTGTTGTAACCTGTGTGCCAGTGATTGCCGGGGCACTACATTCTTCTGGTATGGTTATGGGCCCTTTTGGGGTGAGAGGAGGGTGAAGTTTGCACTAAACCTGTCTGCCAGAATGTTGGCAATATCAGTCAGTTCAGTATATTTTGTGCCATTCTGCACTAACTCAGAGCAGATCTTAGAGTTTCCACTTAGGTTCTTGACATAGCTAAAGAACGCTTTATGGTTATCTTTGGAGTCCTTGGCAATTTTTCTTTCGAAGCTAGCCTTGGATGATTTTATGAGGGATCGTAGTTTCTTGCTGATACTGATCAGGGATGTCTTCCCTTCTTGGGATTTTACTCTTTTCTGTACTAGTTTCTTCCTTCTATTGTATAGCTTGTTTATGGCAGGGGTCCACCAGACTGGTTTCCTTTTCTTGGAGGAGTGAGTCTTGGTTTTGCTTGGGATAGCACAATCCATGCATTCTTGCAGGTGCTCATAGAGTGCCTTTGTAAGGGATTCAGCAGCTTGGACAGCATTGTCCTTTAGCATGGGGGTTGTGAACCTTTCTACCTCTTTCTTAAGTAAAGTGAAGTTTGCTTTCGAAATGTTTTTCACGGTGGTTTCCTTGATTGGGGGTGGGGGCGGAATGTTGATATCCAGAGTGATTAGTCTATGGTCTGATCTAACCAGCGAGGGTGTGATCTCCGGTGTAGAACACCAGTCGCCCATGTTGGTGATGACCAGGTCCAATATGTTGTCACCTCTGGTGGGGGTGTTGACCAGTTGATCCAGGGCGTTCGAGTTTATAAATTCTAGGAAGCGTTGGGCAAGGGAGTTAGTATTTGAGTAGTTCTCCCAGTTAATGTTTGGGTAATTGAAATCACCCAATATTTGGGCATTTGGTAGGACTTTCACACAGAATGGGGGTCCTAGGTCATGGTGGGTGATCTGTAGCAAGCTACAATTTGAATTGCAGTTTTGCCCGTTGTTAGTTGCACATGGATGATCTCTGAGGCATTATGCTGTGCCACTAACTTGGAAGTGTGGGTATCCTTGATGAATATGTTTTTTTGATACAAAGGTATTTCATAACCATGCTCAGCATCCTTAAAATAAATGGCAATATCTAGAAATCTCACTTTCATTTTAGTCTCATGTTTTATTGCTATTATAATATTAATAATAAAAATATGTACTACTGTTAAAGGACTTGACAGCCTGAAAAAAGAAAAAAAAGAGATCAAAACTACAGAAGTGTGACACTTGAACATCACTCTTCTCCTTTTAACTTCAACCCCCCCCCCCTGCACCCCGGCCCAACACCCAAAGCTATATATATATTATTTATTTATTTAACATTTGTTTACTGGGAAAGTCCGACTTGGAACGAGCCAATTTTCAGCTGAGGCCTGTGGAGAAAAGCTCCACATACATGTGTTTGGAATGTGGGAGGAAACCCACATGAACACAGGGAGGACAGGCAGACTCCACTCAGAAGGCACCCCAGCCAAAAATTGAACTGGACAGCTTCTTGCTGTGAGTTGACAATGTTAACCTCTGCACCACTGCGCCGTCCAATATACATGCATATATACACATATATATATATATATAGATTGTGTGTGTGTGTGTGTGTGTGTGTGTGTGTGTGTGTGTGTGTGTGTGTGTGTGTGTGTGTGTGTGTGTGTGTATGTGTGTGTGTGTATATATATATATATATATATATATATATATATATGTGTGTGTGTGTCTGTGTGCGTGTGTGTGTGTGTGTGTGTGTGTGTGTGTGTGTGTGTGTGTGTGTGTGTGTGTGTGTGTGTGTCTGTGTGTACATACACTGATAGCTATAGATATATATATATATGCCAACTCTGATATCATCATCCCTCAGAGAAAAGGGAATATTTTTGGAAATGTACATTTTAGACGTGTATAAGTAAGTAAGTCCATTTTTGACCATTCAGTCTGCATGTTTTAGGACTTGCTCTAGAGTAAAAAAATAGCTTTTTATGTTCTATTTATGTTCTATTTGGCAAGGAATATGAGTACATATAGATAGAGAAGTACAAAATTAGACATACTGTACCGCTAATAGTAAGAATAATCCAAGAGAAGTTACAGTTTCCTGTAGAATGCTGCAAAGTCTAAAGTCCATGGCTGGAATTCATTTGTTTTACTACCAAGAGGCAGTGTATCTAGTTTACATAGACTGTTTCTCAAAGGTTCCTGAATTTGTACAATTGCAGATGCTAGAAGCAAGACTATTCTTAATATTCTAAAGACCATTTTTGCAAGGCATAGGATTACATGTATAATTTCTTAGAATATTCCCTTTTTACCAAGGTAATCATATACTGTAGACAGGTTCAGAGTATAAAAAACTTTTCAAACAATGATTGTTTACATGTGTTGCATCAAGTCAACATTATTATCATTCAAATCGTTATGTGGAAAGAACCATACAGCTTGTGAAGCATCTCATACCAAAATCGCAGAGCGCTAAAAGAGGCTATCACATGGGCTGTCATCTTGTATTACTGGAATCTCAGCTTAACTAATGATTTTATACAGGGAAAGGTTTATTCACACCTGTGCATCATTTCTAATGAACAAAAAACATTACCTTGTCTAATACAGCTGAAACAGAATCAGTCTGGATGAAAAATAACCATACAAAGTGATAAGACGATGTTTCATCACAGTTCTGATGAGAGGCAGCCAGAAGCGGTTGCATTCAAAGAGAATGGACAGGTAAACTCAATTTATACAACTGATAGAAAATATTCCCATAGAAATAAGAATACATCAGTCTTGCAAGAATATCTCATGTTGAGCAAACAGGGTATATTCAAGTTTAAGCATTGTAAAAACTAGTACCAGGGCTATCCACAAAAAGTGTCACAATAGGGATTTAAGAGAAAATTAGATATTTATTTATTTATTTATTGCATTTGTTAACTGGGAAAGTCCACTGGGCCTGGAATGAGCCCATTTACAGTGGAGGCCCAGGGAGAAAACTCCGCAAAGATACATACAAAGAGAATAAAAATCACATAGATAGAAAACAAAATTGTACACTACAGTTACATTGCATGAGACTGGTAATAGAAGCAGTGGTGCAAGAAAAAAAAATACAATCATTGACTTATAAAATTATAAAAATCATATAGTACAATTACAGAAACAACGGTGCCAGAGAAAAGAAAATTACAATTATTGACATATAGAAGTAATAACAGACATATATTTCAGAGAAGATGTTTGTGAATGATATTTACATTGGTGCATAGGGTGTATTCAAGTACACAAAAAACTAATATATCTACAGGTGTGTAGCTGTGAGGAGATTAAGTACAGAGTGAATATAAAAGAAGATATAAGTGTGGAGGATGGCTAGGACCAGTGAAAGTGACAGGGAAGCATTAAGTAGGATGAATGAAGGAAATGATGTGACAGGCAGAGGAATAGCACTGGGAGGATAAGTCAGGAGTTGGGGTTGTGTGTTTGGGAGCAGAGCATAGCCACTTTGAGGAGAGATGCAGTTTGAGGGATTTTTTTTAAAGGAGGTCAGGTTGCTGATTGCTCTGAGTGAAGGGGGAAGATTATTCCATGCCTTAGAGACATAGTAGGGATACAACATTTGACCAGCTGTGAGCTTGGGTTTCTCTGTGGATAGTAACAGTTTGTTTTCATACCTAAGGACCCGGTTTGGATGATACATCGACAGAATGGAAGAGAGGGAAGGACAAGTTTCTGAGAGGTAGATGAGCTTGTGGACTGTAGCTAATTGTAAGAATGTGAGATAGTGTTGAGATTCAAGCCAATTTAGTTGATGCAGAGAGGAACGATGATGGGTAGCATATTTAGCATTTGTGGCAACTTTGGCCACTGTTATAGCAAGAGTCTAATTTTGTTTGCAAGCAGGACTGTAGTTTTGTGAGGCTAGGAGCACTGCATAGAAGTGTTGGATGCAGGAAGAATGAAGCCAGAGCCTTTTTAGCGGTGAGACTGAGAAAATAGTTGCACATGTACAGGGCACCTAGTTTTTGATGGTTTTTTTTATGTTATTGTAAATGTGAAGGTCAAATGTCAATTTGTCATCAATGATGACTCCTAGTAATTTGGTGCTGGGGACAGCTTCAATAATGGTGTTATTCTGGAAACAAATGGAGAGCGAGATGCTTCTGGGACATCCAGGTTTTAGTGGAAGTAAATGCTTCTTGGGTGAGATGCTGTAGAGTGGAGGCAGATTTGCAGAGCAGATGATAGTTGAGTCATCTGCATATTGGATAACTGTGCTATGGATGAGAGAAGAATGGAAGTTATTGACAAATATGCTGACTAAGAGGGGTCCCATTATTGATCCTTGGGGGACACCTGTATTTGTGGTAATGAAAGGGGAGGAAGTATGTAGCCATTTAGTAGATTGCTGCCTGCTCCTGAGATAGTAAACCACTGTAGGGTATGGGGAGATAGCCTGAGATTAGCGAGTTTATTAAGTGGGAGTGAGTGTGATATAGTGTCAAATCCCTTTGAAAGATCTAGAAATAATGCTGAGACTAAGCATCCAGCATCTCTCACTCTGTTAACCATGTCTAGGAAGGAAATGATGGCTGTTTTAGTACTATGTCCTGGCCTAAAACCATGTTGAGGGGAAGAGAGGATTTGGTGTTGTATCAGGTGACTGAGGAGTTGGGTATGGATACATTTCTCTAGAAATTTTGAGATTGGGGAAGAATACCAATAGGGTAGAAATTTGAGATGTCAGAGTTATTGCTGCCTTTGTGAAGTGGTAGAATAAATGCTTTTTTCCAGATATCAGGTATGCAAGATTCCTGAATAGATCTGTTAGCATGTTGCTGATAGGCTATGCAATGGAGGAGGCTAAAAGTTGTAAGTATTCTGTCGGTAAGTTATCAGGAGCATTAGTGCAGGGCTTGAGTTTGTGAAGAAGGTTTTTGATAGTGGAGGTGAGAATGGGTGTTAGTGTGAAAGAAGGTAGAGCATTTGTAGGGAAGTGCAATGGTGGAGTACCTGGTGAGTCAGCATTAGTAGGTGGAAAGGTGGTGGTACTTTTTTATGGTGTCAATGAAATAATTGCTAAAGAGGGAGGCTATTTCAGATGGAGTTTTTTCTGGGTTTGGGCATGGATTGTTCTTAGATCCAGGGTGAAGTCAGGAGTTGATTGCACCCCAATATCTCTTGGGATTTAATTTATGCTGGTCTTGGATAGCCTGGAAGTATTCTTTTTTGTTTTTGATAACTAGGTGTTTGGCCTGGTTGTCGAGTTGTTTATGTAGATTGAGATTAGACAGTGCTTTTTTTTTTTTTGCCAGGCTTTCCAAGCATTGTCCCCAGTGGACATTACTTGCTTTGTGGACTTTGTAAGCCAGATTGCATGTTTTGACTTAATCCTTTTTAGCCGGAGTGGTGCAAGACTATTTAGGATCCTGAGAAATGTAGAATTAAAGAATTCTACAGCTTTGTTAAGTGGGAGAAATTTTAGTGGGCTCCAGATGGTTTTGTGCAGAATGTCACTGAAGATGTTTGGGGAGAAATGGGATAGGTCTCTACTGTATCTATATTGGTGGATCTGTATCTATATAATGGAACCAAAAGGAACAAAGTGTTCAGACTGAGAAACTGGATTGCCATGAAGAGTAGCACTGATGTTAGAACTGTTAATACTGCAATATTCATGGTCTGGTAGACTCAGCAAAAGAAACCAGCAAAATATTAAAATATTTCCAGAAAGTATACAAAGGACTTAAAATATTATACTTTATTGTGTACAATAATGTGTAAAATACTTGTATTTCTCGGTACCCGTGACAAGCTATAGACGCAAACGTATGTTTAGAACAGTATGGAATGCATTAAATGCCGCCTCACATTTACTAAAACATCTGTAAGAGGAGGAAGATTCTGGGGTTGTCCAACATACATTGTGTATAGACATCAGTGACATATGATCTACATTCTAAATTCTACGGTTTAAGTAGATTCAAGTACCAGTACTTATTGGAGCTTGCAGTATATATTTTATGTCGGTGTGCTTATTCAGCATTCAAAGTTAGAAATTATAATGTCAAGTATCTTTCATCTGTACAGATTTTCACAGAATGTTCAGATTTTTGCCTCATATGCTTGGTCTGTTCCTCATAAAATTTTGTTTTTCTGGCAAATCACTGGCAAAGCATGTACACTTGAAGTAACAAAAATAATGACAAGGGTTTGAGTTTTAGTCTTCATACCCCTTAGAAAATGCGTGCTAATGCAAAACCTGTTATTTAATCAACTTTCTATGTTTGTAAGAGCTATATTCAAAAACTGTCCCCATTTTTAGACCTTTGTCCCCCCATTATTTATGACTTTGTCCAGATTTCTTGCTCTAAGAAGTTGAGAGGTATTGTAATGTACACTCATGGACTTCTTTCAGTCATGATTTCCCTATATTCAGGTAAGTCTTCCAAAAGCAAGATGTGCTTCATTGATTTTTCTGTACTGAGCAGCATGACTCAGAAATGCCTAAAAAGACAACACATTTTATTGTTGCTATGGATCAAGCCCCTTTCATCCCTCCTAACTTTCATATATTAATTGCACACTCACAACAGTGGAGAAAAATGAAAATAAAATTCCACTGGAGCGTACCCAAGCTTGCTAAGGGTAAGTCCGTGTGCTTTGATAAACCACGACTAAAAGAAAGTGATGAAAAGACACTTAATGATCCTATTTGTTATTCTAGATATGTCCCCAGTGGATCTAATTATCGAATCAAAGAGGCATTACAGCCAATGCCTCTTCATCGACCCCCTAAAGAGCGAGCCGCCAATTACGGGAACGGCAAATCAGTGATTTTATTCCTAGGGAAAAAAATCACTGATCCAGACAGAAACAAAACATCACTAAGAACACCTCAAAGTGGGGGGCTTCGCATACCCCCAGTGTGGGAGGCTATGCTCCCCATACCCCCCTAACTAAATATACCAACTCCGAGATCGCACTGTAGTGGAGAAAGGGGCAAATTCATGCTGATAGCCAAGCATTTTTTTTCCCCTAGGGAATAAATCGCTAATTTGGCCGTTCACATAACTGCCTCTTCACTCTTTAAGGATTGATATAGAGGCATTATTCCATACTAAAATAAACTCTTCATTGTACTAGAAATGCCTGAGGAGTAATTCTGAGTGCTAAGAGTAAATGCTTATAGCATGTCTTTCTCTGTGATCCTTCATTTCTATCTTAATATATTTGTTAAATACCTTATAGATCCAAGTAATAATGTTACTACAGGAACTTTATTGTTTTTGTTTTTACTAGAGACAGATTTCTGGACCAAACCCTAATAGAAGACATTAATGCTTATGTCTTTCCTTAAGACAAAGCACCCATATATGGACACAAACTACCACACTTACTATAAAATAATTATTACAAGCAAGTTATGCAACAAAATCATTTTTAAAACAGCTAAATCAAAATCAGTTCTGTTAAAAAATATATAGATTGTTACTAGACATGCAATTCAAGAGACCATTAAGGAGCCTGTCCCAAATTCCCCAAAGCACTGCTAAAGATCACACAGTAGGCAAATGAAGGATGATGAGAATCAAACCCTACACTACAGGAAATAGATTTCTACACTACAGGAAGTAGATTTCTAACTGCCACAAGATTCATTCATTGATTCATTACAACTCTTTGATAAAAAAATCCACGACCTAGATGCCTGATAACCTATTCAACATTTATCTATTCTTAGCCTTGTAATCTAGGATGCATAACTTTGACTTGTAATTTGTCTTACCAATCTTCTATAACTTCATATGATTCACACAGTTTTACTTGTTGCTGTACTTAATTGAGTCTACATAAATATCAACTCACTTCAAAGGCCCTTCTGATTTTTGCCCATCTCTTTCTACTGTTAATCTACAATTCTCATTATCTTACTCTGTTTTAACTGAAAATGTATAGTAAAACGTATTAAAATGTCACTGCAGAAAAACAGTTTCTTCAAGTTACTAAACTCCAGGTTTAAAAATATCATGTATTGTTCTTAGATTTTTCTTATTTTTTTTATTTTTCTCACCCCCACGTGTTTTACAGATCAGGAGAAGGCGTATGACTGTGTAGAGAGGAATGCCTTGCAGGAAGTGATACAACAGTAGTGAGTCTCAGGAATACTGCTGTTGCAGCTGCATTCCATTGGAACGTTGTATTTAATGAAAAATACTGGTTTCCACATTCATAGATTCATAGGTCTGTACTAGGCCAATGGCCCTGGAGCCTTTATAAGCCTAGCCCATAGGATTACCTGGCATCGTGCCACCCAACCTTCGTTCCCAGTGCCTCTGTTGAGTAGAGCCACTGGAGTGATCCCCAGGGTGAATTTTCTATTTCCCATCCATTCATCAAGATTTCACTTGAAGAGGGCCAATGAGGTGGTCTGTTTGACATATATGGAAAGTCTATTCCATAGCATGGGCAGTCTCTGGGTTATGAACCTATCCCTCCCGCATGTTCTGTTGATTGTGGTAATGAGGTTGAGGTCTCTGGAGTGTGTGGTGCGGATGGATTGGGATTTCTTTAGATGTAGCATTTCTAACAGAGCTGGGTCAGACATGGCTTTGTAAGTCAAGCTGAGATCGCCTCTAAGTAGGCAATATGAGACAAAGAATAGTTGGAGTTTTTTGAGTCTGTCCATACAGGACAAGTGTTTAAGGCCTAGGATCCTCTTTGTGAGGTACTTTTGTGGCCTCTCCAGTTGTTGCAGGTGTCTAGTGAGGTACATGCCAAATGGGGCATTGTACTTGATGACTGGCCTAATGAGGGAAGAGTAGAAGGAGACAATGACCTCTTCCTTCCTGGATGCAAAACCCTTGGTAATGAGATGTGCCACATAGAAGGGCTTTCTGACTACAGTGGAAATGTGGTGGTCAAAAGAGAGGTTGCTGTCAACCTGTGTTCCCAGATCTCTTATAACACCTTCTGTGTTCAGTGGACTACCATCGATGTGGTAATTCAGGTGAACTGGGGTTTTACCCAAAGGGGAGGACGGCACATTGTTTGGCATTGAGCTTAAGGCCATTGTTCTGACACCAGTCGTTGGTCTCAGTTAGCCCTTTCTGTAGGATGTCAACATCACTTGGGGAGTTAATAATAGCTACCAACTTGCAATCATCTGCGAACTTTGTCAGTCAGAGACCCCTTGTGTTGGCCTGGACTTCAAAAAAGTAGATACCAAACAGGAGAGGACCGAGGACCAAACCCTGTGGGACTCCACTCATGACTGGTCGGCAGTCTGACTTGGAGTCAGCTACTTTCACACTGTGGGTTCTATCTGTGAGCCAGTTTGCAACCCACCTAGTGATATAGGGGTTTATGCCTAGCTTAGTGAGTTTTTCTATAATTCCTGAGTGGGGAATGGTATCAAAGGCTTTGGCCAGATCAAGGTAGGCTGTATGAACCACCATGCCATCATCCACAGCTCTGGTGGCTGATTCAAAGACCTTGACCAAGTTGAGCAGGCATAATCTATTCTTCACAAAACCAAACTGTGTGGGATCCAGAGTATGGAGATTCCCTATATCTTTGTTTATTAGGTCCATGATGATGCATTCCATAGCTTTGCATATAAGACTCGTCAGACTAATGGGACAATAGTTCCCAGGGTCTGTAGTTGTTCCTCCTTTGTGGAGAGGGATGACTGTAGCAGTGCACCATTTGGGACAAAGCCTGAGATGAGGCTGTGATTGAACAGGGCACACAGGTGAGTTGCCAGTTCACTCTGTAGTTCATGTAGAACACAACCAGGGATATTATCAGGTCCCACAGAAGCTGTATTCATGGCCTTGAATAGTGCTGTTTTTAGCCTGTGCAGCAGTAATACTGGGTGCCTGGCAATCTACTGGTATTGCAATTGGTCCTTTGGTGTGGAAGAGAAGGGTAAAGTTGGCACTAAATCTGTCAGCCAGTGTATTGGCAATATCTGTTGGCTCAATATAGGAGGTACCATTGTGCAGTAGTTCAGAGCAAATCTGGATATTGCATGGAGATTCTTTAAATAACAATAGAAGGCCATGTGGTTATCTTTACTATCTGCTGCAATTCTGTTTTCATAGCTAGCTTTAGAGGATTTGATGAGGGATCTCAACTTTTTGTTCAGGCTGATAAGGGAGTTTTTCTAGTCTTGGGACTTCACCTTATTCCGCATCAGTTTTCTCTTTCTGTTGTAGAGTTTGTTTATGGCAGGAGACTACCAGATTGGCTTCCTTTTTTTGGAGGAGAGAGTCTTGGTTCTATTGGGTATGGCGAGATCCATGCATTTGTGTACTTGCTCATACAGTGTGCTGGTGTATGATTCGGCAGTCATGCAACTATTCTCCATTTGCATGGGTGCCGTGAAGTTAGCCACCTCTGTTTTTAGGAACCCAAAGTTAGCTTTGGAAGTTTCTTCATGTTAAGTCATGCATGTTCAAGGTGGACTGCCATTGGAGTGTCTTGTATTCTGCATATATATATATATATATCACACACATA